>NW_027069105.1:0-35949 GCF_037157495.1 Lathamus discolor | reverse complement strand
TGAGACCCTATAGAGACCCTAGGGACCTTATAGAGACCCTAGGAACCCTATAGAGACCCTATAGAGACCCTAGGGACCCTATAGAGACCCTATAGATACACTAGAGACCCTATAGAGACCCTATAGAGACCCTAGGAACCCTATAGAGACCGTATAGAGACCCTAGAGACCCTATAGAGACCCTATAGAGACCCTATAGACCCTATAGAGACCCTAGAGAGACCCTAGAGACCCTATAGAGATCCTAGGGACCCTATAGAGACCATAGAGACCCTATAGAGACCCTATAGAGACCCTAGGGACCCTATAGAGACCCTATAGAGACACTAGAGACCCTATAGAGACCCTATAGAGACCCTAGAGACCCTATAGGGACCCTAGGGAACCTATAGAGACCCTAGGAACCCTATAGAGACCCTATAGAGACCCTAGGGACCCTATAGAGACCCTATAGAGACCCTAGAGACCCTATAGAGACCGTATAGAGACCCTAGAGACCCTATAGAGACCCTAGGGAACCTATAGAGACCATAGGAACCCTATAGAGACCCTATAGAGACCCTAGGGACCCTATAGAGACCCTATAGAGGCACTAGAGAACCTATAGAGACCCTATAGAGACCCTAGAGACCCTATAGAGACCCTAGGGACCCTATAGAGACCCTATAGAGACCCTATAGAGACCCTAGGGACCCTATAGAGACCCTATAGAGACACTAGAGACCCTATAGAGACCCTATAGAGACCCTAGAGACCCTATAGAGACCCTAGAGAGATCCTAGGGACCCTATAGAGACCCTATAGAGACCCCAGGGACCCTATAGAGACCCTATAGAGACGGTATAGAGACACAAGAGACACTATAGAGACCCTAGGGAACCTATAGACACCCTAGGAACCCTATAGAGACTCTATAGAGACCCTAGGGACCCTATAGAGACCCTATAGAGACACTAGAGAACCTATAGAGACCGTATAGAGACCCTAGAGACCCTATAGAGACCCTAGAGAGACCCTAGAGACACTATAGAGACCCTAGGGACCCTATAGAGACCCTAGGAAACCTATAGAGACCGTTATAGAGACCCTAGAGACCCTAAAGAGACCCTATAGAGACCTAGGGACCCTATAGAGACCCTAGAGAGACCGTATAGAGACCCTATAGAGACCCTTTAGAGACCCTAGGGAACCTATAGAGACCCTATAGAGACCCTATAGAGACCCTAGGAACCCTATAGAGACCGTATAGAGACCCTAGAGACCCTATAGAGACCCTATAGAGACCCTAGAGACCCTAGAGAGACCCTAGAGAGACCCTAGAGACCCTATAGAGACCCTAGGGACCCTATAGAGACCCTATAGAGACCCTATAGAGACCCTAGGAACCCTATAGAGACCGTATAGAGACCCTAGAGACCCTATAGAGACCCTATAGAGACCCTAGAGACCCTAGAGAGACCCTAGAGAGACCCTAGGGACCCTATAGAGACCCTAGGAACCCTATAGAGACACTATAGAGACCCTAGGGACCCTATAGAGACCATATAGAGACACTAGAGACCCTATAGAGACCCTATAGAGACCCTAGAGACCGTATAGAGACACTAGTGAACCTATAGAAACACTAGGAACCCTATAGAGACCCTATAGAGACCCTAGGAACCCTATAGAGACCGTTATAGAGACCCCAGAGACCCTATAGAGACCCTATAGAGACCCTATAGAGACCCTAGGGACCCTATAGAGACCGTATAGATACCCTAGAGACCCTATAGAGACCCTATAGAGACCCTAGAGACCCTATAGAGACCCTAGAGAGACCCTAGGGACCCTATAGAGACCCTAGAGAGACCCTAGAGGGCTCCTAGAGACCCTATAGAGACCATATAGAGACCCTAGAGACCCTATAGAGACACTATAGAGACCCTAGGGACCCTATAGAGACGCTATAGAGACACTAGAGACCCTATAGAGACAATATAGAGACCCTAGAGATCCTATAGAGACATTATAGAGACCCTAGGAACCCTATAGAGACCGTATAGAGACCCTAGAGACCCTATAGAGACCCTATAGAGACCCTAGGGACACTATAAAGACCGTATAGAGACCCTAGAGACCCTATACAGACCCTATAGAGACCCTAGAGACCCTAGAGAGACCCTTGAGAGACCCTAGAGACACTATAGAGACACTAGGGACCCCTATAGAGACCCTATAGAGACCGTATAGAGACCCTAGAGACCCTATAGAGACCCTAGGGACCCTATAGAGACCCTATAGAGACACTAGAGACCATATAGAGACCCTATAGAGACCCTAGAGACCCTATAGACTCCCTAGGGAACCTATAGAGACGCTAGGAACCCTATAGAGACCCTATAGAGACCTAGAGACCCTATAGAGACCCTAGGGACCCTATAGACACCCTAGGAACCCTATAGAGACCCTATAGAGACCCCAGGGACCCTATAGAGACCCTATAGAGACACTAGAGACCCTATAGAGACCCTGTAGAGACCCTAGAGACCCTATAGAGACCCTAGGGACCCTATAGAGACCCTATAGAGACACTAGAGACCCTATAGAGACCCTACAGAGACCCTAGAGACCCTATAGAGTCCCTAGGGAACCTATAGAGACCCTAGGAACCCTATAGAGACCCTACAGAGACCCTAGAGACCCTATAGAGACCCTATAGAGACCCTATAGAGACCCTAGAGACCCTATAGAGACCCTATAGAGACCCTAGAGAGACCCTAGAGAGACCCTAGAGACCCTAGAGAGACCCTAGAGAGACCCCTAGAGACCCTATAGAGACCCTATAGAGACACTAGAGACCCTATAGAGACCCTATAGAGACACTAGAGACCCTATAGAGACCCTATAGAGACCCTAGAGACCCTAGAGAGACCCTATAGAGACCCTATAGAGACCCTAGGGACGCTATAGAGACCCTATAGAGACACTAGAGACCCTATAGAGACCCTATAGAGACCCTAGAGACCCTAGAGAGACCCTATAGAGACCCTATAGAGACCCTAGGGACCCTATAGAGACCCTATAGAGACACTAGAGACCCTATAGAGACCCTATAGAGACCCTAGGTACACTATAGAGACCCTAGGGACCCTATAGAGACACTAGGAACCCTATAGAGACCCTATAGAGACCCTAGGGACCCTATAGAGACCCAATAGAGACACTAGAGACCCTATAGAGACCCTAGAGAGACCCTAGAGAGACCCTAGAGAGACCCTAGAGACCCTATAGAGACCCTAGGGACCCTATAGAGACCCTAGAGAGGCCCTGGAGAGACCCTAGAGACCCTATAGAGACCCTAGGGACCCTATAGAGACCCTATAGAGACCCTAGGGACCCTATAGAGACCCTAGAGACCCTATACAGACCCTATAGAGACCCTAGGAACGCTATAGAGACCGTATAGAGACCCTAGAGACCCTATAGAGACACTATAGAGACCCTAGAGACCCTATAGAGACCCTAGGGACCCTATAGAGACCCTAGGAACCCTATAGAGACCGTATAGAGACCCAAGAGACCCTATAGAGACCCTGTAGAGACCCTAGAGGCCCTATAGACACCATATAGAGACCCTAGAGACCCTATAGAGACCCTAGAGAGACCCTAGAGACCCTATAGAGACCCTAGGGACCCTATAGAGACCCTATAGGGACCCTAGGGACCATATAGAGACACTATAGAGACACTAGAGACCCTATAGAGACCCTATAGAGACGCTAGAGACCCTATAGAGACCCAAGGGAACCTATAGAGACCCTAGGAACCCTATAGAGACCCTATAGAGACCCTAGGGACCCTATAGAGACCCTATAGAGACCCTAGAGACCCTATAGAGACCCTATAGAGACCCTATAGAGACCCTATAGAGACCCTAGGGACCCTATAGAGACCCTATAGAGACACTAGAGACCCTATAGAGACCCTTGGGACCCTATAGAGACCCTATAGAAACACTAGAGACCCTATAGAGACCCTATAGAGACCCTAGGAACCCTATAGAGACCGTATAGAGACCCTAGAGACCCTATAGAGACCCTAGAGAGACCCTAGAGACCCTATAGAGACCCTAGAGAAACCCTAGAGACACTATAGAGACCCTAGGGACCCTATAGAGACTCTAGGAACCCTATAGAGACCCTATAGAGACCCTAGGGACCCTATAGAGAACCTATAGAGACACTAGAGACCCTATAGAGACCCTATAGAGACCCTAGAGACCCTATAGAGACCCTAGGGACCCTATAGAGACCCTAGGAACCCTATAGAGACCCTATAGAGACCCTAGTGACCCTATAGAGACCCTATAGAGACCCTAGAGACCCTATAGAGACCCTATAGAGACCCTATAGAGACCCTAGGGACCCTATAGAGACCCTATAGAGACACTAGAGACCCTACAGAGACCCTATAGAGACACTAAAGACCCTATAGAGACCCTATAGAGACCCTAGAGACCCTATAGAGACCCTAGAGAGACCGTAGAGACCCTATAGAGACCCTAGAGAGACCGTAGAGACCCTATAGAGACCCTAGAGAGACCGTAGAGACCCTACAGAGACCCTATAGAGACACTAGAGACCCTATAGAGACCCTAGAGAGACCCTAGAGACCCTATAGAGACCCTAGGGACCCTATAGAGACCCTTGGAACCCTATAGAGGCCCTATAGAGACACTAGGGACCCTATAGAGACCCTATAGAGACCCTAGAGACCCTATAGAGACCCTATAGAGACCCGAGGGACCCTATAGAGACCGTATAGAGACCTTAGAGACCCTATAGAGACCCTATAGAGACCCAAGAGACCCTATAGAGACCCTAGAGAGACCCTAGAGACGCTATAGAGACCCTAGGGACCCTATAGAGACCCTAGGAACCCTATAGAGGCCCTATAGAGACCCTAGGGACCCTATAGAGACCCTATAGAGACCCTAGAGACCCTATAGAGACCCTAGGGACCCTATAGAGACCCTAGGAACCCTATAGAGACCCTATAGAGACCCTAGGGACCATATAGAGACCCTAGAGAGACCCTAGAGACCCTATAGAGAATCTAGGGACCCTATAGAAACCCTAGGAACCCTATAGAGACCCTATAGAAACCCTAGAGACCCTATAGACACCCTAGAGAGACCCTAGAGACCCTATAGAGACCCTAGAGAGACCCTAGAGACCCTATAGAGAACCTAGGGACCCTATAGAAACCCTAGGAACCCTATAGAGACCCTATAGAAACCCTAGAGACCCTATAGACACCCTAGAGAGACCCTAGAGACCCTATAGAGACCCTAGAGAGACCCTAGAGACCCTATAGAGACCCTAGGGACCCTATAGAGACACTAGGAACCCTATAGAGACCCTATAGAGACCCTAGGGACCCTATAGAGACCCTAAAGAGACCCTAGAGACCCTATAGAGACCCTATAGAGACCCTAGGGACCCTATAGAGACCCTATAGAGACCGTATAGAGACCCTAGAGACCCTATAGAGACCCTATAGAGACCCTAGAGACCCTAGAGAGACCCTAGAGAGACCCTAGAGACCCGATAGAGACCCTAGAGAGACCCTAGAGACCCTATAGAGACCCTATAGAGACCCTAGGGACCCTATAGAGACCCTAGGGAACCTATAGAGACACTAGAGACCCTATAGAGTCCCTATAGAGACCCTAGAGACACTATAGAGACCCTAGAGAGATCCTAGGGACCCTATAGACCCTATAGAGACCCTAGGGACCCTATAGAGACCCTAGGAACCCTATGGAGACCCTATAGAGAACCTAGGGACCCTATAGAGACCGTATAGAGACCCTAGAGAACCTATACAGACCCTAGGGAACCTATAGAGACCCTAGAGACCCTATAGAGACCCTAGAGAGACCCTAGAGACCCTATAGAGACCCTATAGAGACCCTATAGAGACCCTATAGAGACCCTAGAGACCCTAGAGAGACCCTAGAGAGACCCTAGAGACCCTATAGAGACCCTAGGGAACCTATAGAGACCCTATAGAGACCCTAGGGACCCTATAGAGACCCTATAGAGACCCTAGAGACCCTATAGAGACCCTATAGAGACCCTATAGAGACCCTAGGGACCCTATAGAGACCCTATAGAGACCGTATAGAGAACCTAGGGACCCTATAGAGACCCTAGAGAGACCCTAGAGAGACCCTAGAGACGCTATAGAGACCCTATAGAGACCCTTGAGACCCTATAGAGACCCTAGGGAAAATATAGAGACCCTAGGAACCCTATAGAGACCCTATAGAGACCCTAGGGACCATATAGAGACCCTATAGAGACACCAGAGACCCTATAGAGACCCTATAGAGACCCTAGAGACCCTATAGAGACCCTATAGAGACCCTAGAGACCCTATAGAGACCCTATAGAGACCCTAGAGACCCTATAGAGACCCTAGGGACCCTATAGAGACCCTAGGAACCCTATAGAGACCCTATAGAGACCCTAGGGACCCTATAGAGACCCTATAGAGACACTAGAGACTCTATAGAGACCCTATACAGACCCTAGGAACCCTATAGAGACCCTAGAGAGACCCTAGAGACCCTATAGAGACCCTAGAGAGGCCCTAGAGACACTATAGAGACCCTAGGGACCCTATAGAGACCCTAGGAACCCTATAGAGACCCTATAGAGACACCAGAGACCCTATAGAGACCCTATAGAGACCCTAGAGACCCTATAGAGACCCTAGGGACCCTATAGAGACCCTATAGAGACCCTATAGAGACCCTAGGGACCCTATAGAGACCCTATAGAGACACTAGAGACCCTATAGAGACCCTATAGAGACCCTAGAGACCCTATAGAAACCCTAGAGAGATCCTAGGGACCCTATAGAGACCCTATAGAGACCCCAGGGACCCTATAGAGACCCTATAGAGACGGTATAGAGACACAAGAGACACTCTAGAGACCCTAGGGAACCTATAGACACCCTAGGAACCCTATAGAGACTCTATAGAGACCCTAGGGACCCTATAGAGACCCTATAGAGACACTAGAGAACCTATAGAGACCCTATAGAGACCCTAGAGACCCTATAGAGACCCTAGAGAGACCCTAGAGACACTATAGAGACCCTAGGGACCCTATAGAGACCCTAGGAAACCTATAGAGACCGTATAGAGACCCTAGGGACCCTATAGAGACCCTATAGAGACCCTAGAGACCCTAAAGAGACCCTATAGAGACCCTAGGGACCCTATAGAGACCCTAGAGAGACCGTATAGAGACCCTATAGAGACCCTTTAGAGACCCTAGGGAACCTATAGAGACCCTTATAGAGACCCTATAGAGACCCTAGGAACCCTATAGAGACCGTATAGAGACCCTAGAGACCCTATAGAGACCCTATAGAGACCCTAGAGACCCTAGAGAGACCCTAGAGAGACCCTAGAGACCCTATAGAGACCCTAGGGACCCTATAGAGACCCTATAGAGACCCTATTGAGACCCTAGGAACCCTATAGAGACCGTATAGAGACCCTAGAGACCCTATAGAGACCCTATAGAGACACTAGAGACCCTAGAGAGACCCTAGAGAGACCCTAGGGACCCTATAGAGACCCTAGGAACCCTATAGAGACCCTATAGAGACCCTAGGGACCCTATAGAGACCATATAGAGACACTAGAGACCCTATAGAGACCCTATAGAGACCCTAGAGACCGAATAGAGACACTAGTGAACCTTATAGAAACACTAGGAACCCTATAGAGACCCTATAGAGACCCTAGGAACCCTATAGAGACCGTATAGAGACCCCAGAGACCCTATAGAGACCTATAGAGACCCTAAAGAGACCCTAGGGACCCTATAGAGACCGTATAGATACCCTAGAGACCCTATAGAGACCCTATAGAGACCCTAGAGACCCTATAGAGACCCTAGAGAGACCCTAGGGACCCTATAGAGACCCTATAGAGACCCTAGAGAGCTCCTAAAGACCCTATAGAGACCATATAGAGACCCTAGAGACCCTATAGAGACACTATAGAGACCCTAGGGACCCTATAGAGACGCTATAGAGACACTAGAGACCCTATAGAGACAATATAGAGACCCTAGAGACCCTATAGAGACATTATAGAGACCCTAGGAACCCTATAGAGACCGTATAGAGACCCTAGAGACCCTATAGAGACCCTATAGAGACCCTAGGGACCCTATAAAGAC
Source organism: Lathamus discolor (assembly GCF_037157495.1). Lineage (NCBI taxonomy): Eukaryota > Metazoa > Chordata > Aves > Psittaciformes > Psittacidae > Lathamus > Lathamus discolor. Next base: position 27,700 of record NW_027069105.1, on the reverse strand, counting down.
CGTATAGAGACCCTAGAGACCCTATACAGACCCTATAGAGACCCTAGAGACCCTAGAGAGACCCTTGAGAGACCCTAGAGACACTATAGAGACCCTAGGGACCCTATAGAGACCCTATAGAGACCCTATAGAGACACTAGAGACCCTATATAGACCCTATAGAGACCCTAGAGACCCTATAGACTCCCTAGGGAACCTATAGAGACCCTAGGAACCCTATAGAGACCCTATAGAGACCCTAGAGACCCTATAGAGACCCTAGGGACCCTATAGAGACCCTAGGAACCCTATAGAGACCCTATAGAGACCCCAGGGACCCTATAGAGACCCTATAGAGACACTAGAGACCCTATAGAGACCCTGTAGAGACCCTAGAGACCCTATAGAGACCCTAGGGACCCTATAGAGACCCTATAGAGACACTAGAGACCCTATAGAGACCCTACAGAGACCCTAGAGACCCTATAGAGTCCCTAGGGAACCTATAGAGACCCTAGGAACCCTATAGAGACCCTACAGAGACCCTAGAGACCCTATAGAGACCCTATAGAGACCATATAGAGACCCTAGAGAGACCCTAGAGAGACCCTAGAGACCCTAGAGAGACCCTAGAGAGACCCTAGAGACCCTATAGAGACCCTATAGAGACACTAGAGACGCTATAGAGACCCTATAGAGACCCTAGAGACCCTAGAGAGACCCTATAGAGACCCTATAGAGACCCTAGGGACGCTATAGAGACCCTATAGAGACACTAGAGACCCTATAGAGACCCTAGAGAGACCCTAGAGACCCTAGAGAGACCCTATAGAGACCCTATAGAGACCCTAGGGACCCTATAGAGACCCTATAGAGACACTAGAGACCCTATAGAGACCCTATAGAGACCCTAGGTACACTATAGAGACCCTAGGGACCCTATAGAGACACTAGGAACCCTATAGAGACCCTATAGAGACCCTAGGGACCCTATAGAGACCCAATAGAGACACTAGAGACCCTATAGAGACCCTAGAGAGACCCTAGAGAGACCCTAGAGAGACCCTAGAGACCCTATAGAGACCCTAGGGACCCTATAGAGACCCTAGAGAGGCCCTAGAGAGACCCTAGAGACCCTATAGAGACCCTAGGGACCCTATAGAGACCCTATAGAGATCCTAGGGACCCTATAGAGACCCTAGAGACCCTATACAGACCCTATAGAGACCCTAGGAACGCTATAGAGACCGTATAGAGACCCTAGAGACCCTATAGAGACCCTATAGAGACCCTAGAGACCCTATAGAGACCCTAGGGACCCTATAGAGACCCTAGGAACCCTATAGAGACCGTATAGAGACCCTAGAGACCCTATAGAGACCCTGTAGAGACCCTAGAGGCCCTATAGACACCATATAGAGACCCTAGAGACCCTATAGAGACCCTAGAGAGACCCTAGAGACCCTATAGAGACCCTAGGGACCCTATAGAGACCCTATAGGGACCCTAGGGACCATATAGAGACACTATAGAGACACTAGAGACCCTATAGAGACCCTATAGAGACCCTAGAGACCCTATAGAGACCCTAGGGAACCTATAGAGACCCTAGGAACCCTATAGAGACCCTATAGAGACCCTAGGGACCCTATAGAGACCCTATAGAGGCCCTAGAGACCCTATAGAGACCCTATAGAGACCCTATAGAGACCCTAGGGACCCTATAGAGACCCTATAGAGACACTAGAGACCCTATAGAGACCCTTGGGACCCTATAGAGACCCTATAGAAACACTAGAGACCCTATAGAGACACTATAGAGACCCTAGGAACCCTATAGAGACCGTATAGAGACCCTAGAGACCCTATAGAGACCCTAGAGAGACCCTAGAAACCCTATAGAGACCCTAGAGAAACCCTAGAGACACTATAGAGACCCTAGGGACCCTATAGAGACTCTAGGAACCCTATAGAGACCCTATAGAGACCCTAGGGACCCTATAGAGAACCTATAGAGACACTAGAGACCCTATAGAGACCCTATAGAGACCCTAGAGACCCTATAGAGACCCTAGGGACCCTATAGAGACCCTAGGAACCCTATAGAGACCCTATAGAGACCCTAGGGACCCTATAGAGACCCTATAGAGACCCTAGAGACCCAATAGAGACCCTATAGAGACCCTATAGAGACCCTAGGGACCCTATAGAGACCCTATAGAGACACTAGAGACCCTACAGAGACCCTATAGAGACACTAAAGACCCTATAGAGACCCTATAGAGACCCTAGAGACCCTATAGAGACCCTAGAGAGACCGTAGAGACCCTATAGAGACCCTAGAGAGACCGTAGAGACCCTATAGAGACCCTAGAGAGACCGTAGAGACCCTACAGAGACCCTATAGAGACACTAGAGACCCTATAGAGACCCTAGAGAGACCCTAGAGACCCTATAGAGACCCTAGGGACCCTATAGAGACCCTTGGAACCCTATAGAGGCCCTATAGAGACACTAGGGACCCTATAGAGACCCTATAGAGACCCTAGAGACCCTATAGAGACCCTATAGAGACCCGAGGGACCCTATAGAGACCGTATAGAGACCTTAGAGACCCTATAGAGACCCTATAGAGACCCAAGACACCCTATAGAGACCCTAGAGAGACCCTAGAGACGCTATAGAGACCCTAGGGACCCTATAGAGACCCTAGGAACCCTATAGAGGCCCTATAGAGACCCTAGGGAGTCTATAGAGACCCTATAGAGACCCTAGAGACCCTATAGAGACCCTAGGGACCCTATAGAGACCCTAGGAACCCTATAGAGACCCTATAGAGACCCTAGGGACCATATAGAGACCCTAGAGAGACCCTAGAGACCCTATAGAGAACCTAGGGACCCTATAGAAACACTAGGAACCCTATAGAGACCCTATAGAAACCCTAGAGACCCTATAGACACCCTAGAGAGACCCTAGAGACCCTATAGAGACCCTAGAGAGACCCTAGAGACCCTATAGAGAACCTAGGGACCCTATAGAAACCCTAGGAACCCTATAGAGACCCTATAGAAACCCTAGAGACCCTATAGACACCCTAGAGAGACACTAGAGACCCTAGAGAGACCCTAGAGAGACCCTAGAGACCCTATAGAGAACCTAGGAACCCTATAGAGACACTAGGAACCCTATAGAGACCCTATAGAGACCCTAGGGACCCTATAGAGACCCTATAGAGACCCTAGAGACCCTATAGAGACCCTATAGAGACCCTAGGGACCCTATAGAGACCCTATAGAGACCGTATAGAGACCCTAGAGACCCTATAGAGACCCTATAGAGACCCTAGAGACCCTAGAGAGACCCTAGAGAGACCCTAGAGACCCGATAGAGACCCTAGAGAGACCCTAGAGACCCTATAGAGACCCTATAGAGACCCTAGGGACCCTATAGAGACCCTATAGAGACCGTATAGAGACCCTAGAGACCCTATAGAGACCCTAGGGAACCTATAGAGACACTAGAGACCCTATAGAGACCCTATAGAGACCCTAGAGACACTATAGAGACCCTAGAGAGATCCTAGGGACCCTATAGACCCTATAGAGACCCTAGGGACCCTATAGAGACCCTAGGAACCCTATGGAGACCCTATAGAGAACCTAGGGACCCTATAGAGACCGTATAGAGACCCTAGAGAACCTATACAGACCCTAGGGAACCTATAGAGACCCTACAGACCCTATAGAGACCCTAGAGAGACCCTAGAGACCCTATAGAGACCCTATATAGACCCTATAGAGACCCTATAGAGACCCTAGAGACACTATAGAGACCCTAGAGAGATCCTAGGGACACTATAGACCCTATAGAGACCCTAGGGACCCTATAGAGACCCTATAGAGACCGTATAGAGAACCTAAGGACCCTATAGAGACCCTAGAGAGACCCTAGAGAGACCCTAGAGACGCTATAGAGACCCTATAGAGACCCTTGAGACCCTATAGAGACCCTAGGGAAAATATAGAGACCCTAGGAACCCTATAGAGACCCTATAGAGACCCTAGGGACCCTATAGAGACCCTATAGAGACACCAGAGACCCTATAGAGACCCTATAGAGACCCTAGAGACCCTATAGAGACCCTATAGAGACCCTAGAGACCCTATAGAGACCCTAGGGACCCTATAGAGACCCTAGGAACCCTATAGAGACCCTATAGAGACCCTAGGGACCCTATAGAGACCCTATAGAGACACTAGAGACTCTATAGAGACCCTATACAGACCCTAGGAACCCTATAGAGACCCTAGAGAGACCCTAGAGACCCTATAGAGACCCTAGAGAGACCCTAGAGACACTATAGAGACCCTAGGGACCCTATAGAGACCCTAGGAACCCTATAGAGACCCTATAGAGACACCAGAGACCCTATAGAGACCCTATAGAGACCCTAGAGACCCTATAGAGACCCTATAGAGACCCTAGGAACCCTATAGAGACCCTATAGAGACCCTAGGGACCCTATAGAGACCCTATAGAGACACTAGAGACCCTATAGAGACACTATAGAGACCCTGGAGACCCTATAGAGACCCTAGGGAACCTATAGAGACCCTAGGAACCCTATAGAGACCCTATAGAGACCCTAGGGATCCTATAGAGACCCTATAGAAACCCTAGAGACCCTATAGAGACCCTATAGAGACCCTAGGAACCCTATAGAGACATTATAGAGACCCTAGGGACCGTATAGAGACCCTATAGAGACACTAGAGACCCTATAGAGACGCTATAGAGACCCTGGAGACCCTATAGAGACCCTAGGGAACCTATAGAGACCCTAGGAACCCTATAGAGACCCTATAGAGACCCTAGGGATCCTATAGAGACCCTATAGAGACCCTAGAGACCCTATAGAGACCCTATAGAGACCCTAGGGAACCTATAGAGACCCTAGGAACCCTATAGAGACCCTATAGAGACCCTAGGGATCCTATAGAGACCCTATAGAGACCCTAGAGACCCTATAGAGACCCTAGGAAACCTATAGAGACCCTATAGAGACCCTAGGGACCCTATAGAGACCCTATAGAGACCCTAGAGACCCTATAGAGACCCTAGGGACCCTATAGAGACCCTAGGAACCCTATAGAGACCCTATAGAGACACTAGGGACCCTATAGAGACACTATAGAGACACTAGAGACCCTATAGAGACACTAGAGACCCTATAGAGACCCTATAGAGACCCTAGGAAACCTATACAGACCCTATAGAGACACTTGAGACCCTATAGAGACCCTATAGAGACCCTAGGAAACCTATAGAGACCGTATAGAGACCCTAGAGACCCTATAGAGACCCTAGAGAGACCCTAGAGACCCTATAGAGACCCTAGGGACCCTATAGAGACCCTATAGAGACCCTAGGGACCCTATAGAGACCCTATAGAGACACTAGAGGCCCTATAGAGACCCTATAGAGGCCCTAGAGACCCTATAGAGACCCTAGGGAACCTATAGAGAACCTAGGAACCCTATAGAGACCCTATAGAGACCCTAGGGACCCTATAGAGTCCATATAGTGACCCTAGAGACCCTATAGAGACCCTAGGGACCCTATAGAGACCCTAGGAACCCTATAGAGACCCTATAGACACCCTATAGAGACCCTAGGGAACCTATAGTGACCCTATAGAGACACTAGAGACCCTATAGAGACCCTATAGATACCCTAGGAAACCTATACAGACCGTATAGAGACCCTAGAGACCCTATAGAGACCCTATAGAGACCCTAGAGACCCTATAGAGACCCTAGAGAGACCCTAGAGACCCTATAGAGACCCTAGAGAGACCTTAGAGACCCTATAGAGACCCTAGGGACCCTATAGAGACCCTAGGAACCCTATAGAGACCCTATAGAGACCCTAGGGACCCTATAGAGACCCTATAGAGACCCTAGAGACCCTATAGAGACCCTATAGAGACCCTAGGAACCCTATAGAGACCCTATAGAGACCCTAGGGACCCTATAGAGACCCTATAGAGACACTAGAGACCCTATAGAGACCCTATAGAGACCCTAGGGAACCTATAGAGACCCTAGGAACCCTATAGAGACCCTATAGAGACCCTAGGGATCCTATAGAGACCCTAGAGAGACCCTAGAGACCATATAGAGACCCTATAGAGACCCTAGGGAACCTATAGAGACCCTAGGAACCCTATAGAGACACTATAGAGACCCTAGGGATCCTATAGAGACCCTATAGAGACCCTAGGGACCCTATAGAGATCCTATAGAGACCCTAGAGACCCTTTAGAGACCCTATAGAGACCCTAGGGACCCTATAGAGACTCTAGGAACCCTATAGAGACCCTATAGAGACCCTAGGGACCCTATAGAGACCCTATAGAGACCCTAGAGACCCTATAGAGACCGTATAGAGACCCTAGAGACCCTAGAGAGACCCTAGAGAGACCCTAGAGACCCTACAGAGACCCTAGAGAGACCCTAGAGACCCTATAGAGACCCTAGAGAGACCCTAGAGACACTATAGAGACCCTAGGGACCATATAGAGACCCTAGGAACCCTATAGAGACCCTATAGAGACCCTAGGGACCCAATAGAGACCCTATAGAGGCCCTAGAGACCCTATAGAGACACTATAGAGACCCTAGGAACCCTATAGAGACCCTAGAGAGACCCTAGAGACCCTATAGAGACCCTAGGGACCCTATAGAGACCCTATAGAGACCCTAGGGACACTATAGAGACCCTATAGAGACACTAGAGGCCCTATAGAGACCCTATAGAGGCCCTAGAGACCCTATAGAGACCCTAGGGACCCTATAGAGACCCTAGGAACCCTATGGAGACCCTATAGAGACCCTAGGGACCCTATAGAGTCCATATAGTGACCCTAGAGACCCTATAGAGACCCTAGGGACCCTATAGAGACCCTAGGAACCCTATAGAGACCCTATAGAGACCCTATAGAGACCCTAGGGACCCTATAGAGACCCTATAGAGACACTGGAGACCCTATAGAGACCCTATAGAGACCCTAGGAAACATATAGAGACCGTATAGAGACCCTAGAGACCCTATAGAGACCCTATAGAGACCCTAGAGACCCTATAGAGACCCTAGAGAGACCCTAGAGACCCTATAGAGACCCTAGAGAGACCTTAGAGACCCTATAGAGACCCTAGGGACCCTATAGAGACACTAGGAACCCTATAGAGACCCTATAGAGACCCTAGGGACCCTATAGAGACCATATAGAGACCCTAGAGACCCTATAGAGACCCTATAGAGACCCTAGGAACCCTATAGAGACCCTATAGAGACCCTAGGGACCCTATAGAGACCCTATAGAGACACTAGAGACACTATAGAGACCGTATAGAGACCCTAGGAACCCTATAGAGATCCTATAGAGACACTAGAGACACTATAGAGACCCAAGAGACCCTATAGAGACCCTAGAGAGACCCTAGAGACCCTATAGAGACCCTAGGAACCCTATAGAGACCCTATAGAGACCCTAGGATCCCTATAGAGACCCTAGGGACCCTATAGAGACACTAGGAACCCTATAGAGACCCTATAGAGACCCTAGGGACCCTATAGAGACCCTATAGAGGCCCTAGAGACCCTATGGAGACCCTAGAGAAACCCTAGAGACCGTATAGAGACCCTAGAGACCCTATGGAGACCCTAGAGAAACCCTAGAGACCGTATAGAGACCCTAGAGAGACCCTAGAGACCCTATAGAGACCCTAGGGACCCTATAGAGACCCTATAGAGACCCTAGGGACCCTATAGAGACCCTAGGGACCCTATAGAGACACTAGGAACCCTATAGAGACCCTATAGAGACCCTAGGGACCCTATAGAGACCCTATAGAGGCCCTAGAGACCCTATAGATACCCTATAGAGACCCTAGGAACCCTATAGAGACCCTATAGAGGCCCTAGAGACCCTATAGAGACCATATAGAGACCCTAGGAACCCTATAGAGACCGTATAGAGACCCTAGAGACCCTATGGAGACCCTAGAGAAATTCTAGAGACCGTATAGAGACCCTAGAGAGACCCTAGAGACCCTATAGAGACCCTAGGGACCCTATAGAGACACTATAGAGACCCTAGGGACCCTATAGAGACCCTAGGGACCCTATAGAGACCCTAGGAACCCTATAGAGACCCTATAGAGACCCTAGGGACCATATAGAGACCCTATAGAGGCCCTAGAGACCCTATAGATACCCTATAGAGACCCTAGGAACCCTATAGAGACCCTATAGAGGCCCTAGAGACCCTATAGAGACCCTATAGAGACCCTAGGAACCCTATAGAGACCGTATAGAGACCCTAGAGACCCTATGGAGACCCTAGAGAGACCCTAGAGACCGTATAGAGACCCTAGAGAGACCCTAGAGACCCTATAGAGACCCTAGGGACCCTATAGAGACCCTATAGAGGCCCTAGAGACCCTATAGAGACCCTAGGGAACCTATAGAGACCCTAGGAACCCTATAGAGACCCTATAGAGACCCTAGGGACCCTATAGAGTCCCTATAGTGACCCTAGAGACCCTATAGAGACCCTAGGGACCATATAGAGACCCTAGGAACCCTATAGAGACCCTATAGAGACCCTAGGGACCCTATAGAGACCCTATAGAGACCCTAGGGACCCTATAGAGACCCTAGGAACCCTATAGAGACCCTATAGAGACCCTAGAGACCCTATAGAGACCCTATAGAGACACTAGAGACCCTATAGAGACCCTATAGAGACCCTAGGGACCCTATAGAGACCCTAGGAACCCTATGGAGACCCTATAGAGAACCTAGGGACCCTATAGAGTCCATATAGTGACCCTAGAGACCCTATAGAGACCCTAGGGACCCTATAGAGACCCTAGGAACCCTATAGAGACCCTATAGAGACCCTATAGAGACCCTAGGGACCCTATAGAGACCCTATAGAGACACTAGAGACCCTAGAGAGACCCTAGAGAGACCCTAGAGACCCTATAGAGACCCTAGGGAACCTATAGAAACCCTAGGAACCCTATAGAGACCCTATAGAGACACTAGGGATCCTATAGAGACCCTATAGAGACCCTAGAGACCCTATAGAGACCCTATAGAGACCCTAGGAACCCTATAGAGATCCTATAGAGACACTAGAGACTCTACAGAGACCCAAGAGACCCTATAGAGACCCTAGAGAGACCCTAGAGACCCTATAGAGACCCTAGGAACCCTATAGAGACCCTATAGAGACCCTAGGAACCCTATAGAGACACTAGGAACCCTATAGAGACCCTATAGAGACCCTAGGGACCCTATAGAGACACTATAGAGACCCTAGAGACCCTATAGAGACACTAGAGAGACCCTAGAGACCCTATAGAGACCCTAGGGACCATATAGAGACCCTAGGAACCCTATAGAGACCCTATAGAGACCCTAGGGACCCTATAGAGACCCTATAGAGACCCTAGAGAGACCCTAGAGAGACCCTAGAGACCCTATAGAGACCCTATAGAGACCCTAGAGACCCTATAGAGACCCTAGGGACCCTATAGAGACCCTATAGAGACCCTAGGGACCCTATAGAGACCCTATAGAGACCCTAGAGACCCTATAGAGACCCTAGAGAGACCCTAGAGACCCTATAGAGACCCTAGGGAGACCCTAGAGACCCTATAGAGACCCTAGGGACCCTATAGAGACTCTAGGAACCCTATAGAGACCCTATAGAGACCCTAGGGACCCTATAGAGACCCTATAGAGACCCTAGAGACCCTATAGAGAGCCTATAGAGACCCTAGGAACCCTATAGAGACCGTATAGAGACCCTAGAGACCCTATAGAGACCCTATAGAGACCCTAGAGACCCTACAGAGACCATAGAGAGACCCTAGAGACCCTATAGAGACTTTAGGGACCCTATAGAGACCCTAGGAACCCTATAGAGACCCTATAGAGACCCTAGGGACCCTATAGAGACCCTATAGAGGCCCTAGAGACCCTATAGAGACCCTATAGAGACCCTAGGAACCCTATAGAGACCCTATAGAGGCCCTAGAGACCCTATAGAGACCCTATAGAGACCCTAGGAACCCTATAGAGACCGTATAGAGACCCTAGAGACCCTATGGAGACCCTAGAGAGACCCTAGAGACCGTATAGAGACCCTAGAGAGACCCTAGAGACCCTATAGAGACCCTAGGGACCCTATAGAGACCCTATAGAGACCCTAGGGACCCTATAGAGACCCCTATAGAGACACTAGAGGCCCTATAGAGACCCTATAGAGGCCCTAGAGACCCTATAGAGACCCTAGGGAACCTATAGAGACCCTAGGAACCCTATAGAGACCCTATAGAGACCCTAGGGACCCTATAGAGTCCCTATAGTGACCCAAGGGACCCTATAGAGACCCTAGGGACCATATAGAGACCCTAGGAACCCTATAGAGACCCTATAGAGACCCTAGGGACCCTATAGAGACCCTATAGAGACCCTAGAGACCCTATAGAGACCCTATAGAGACCCTAGAGACCCTATAGAGACCCTAGGGACCCTATAGAGACCCTATAGAGACACTAGAGACCCTATAGAGAACCTATAGAGACCCTAGAGACCCTATAGAGAGCCTAGGGAACCTATAGAGACCCTAGGAACCCTATAGAGATCCTATAGAGACCCTAGGGATCCTATAGAGACACTATAGAGACCCTAGAGACCCTATAGAGACCCTATAGAGACACTAGGGAACCTATAGAGACCCTAGGAACCCTATAGAGACCCTATAGAGACCCTAGGGATCCTATAGAGACCCTATAGAGACCCTAGGGACCCTATAGAGACCCTATAGAGACACTAGAGACCCTATAGAGACCCAAGAGACCCTATAGAGAACCTAGAGAGACCCTAGAGACCCTAGAGAGACCCTAGAGACCCTATAGAGACCCTAGGAACCCTATAGAGACCCTATAGAGACCCTAGGGAATCTATAGAGACCCTAGGAACCCTATAGAGACCCTAGGAAACCTATAGAGACCCTATAGAGACCCTAGGGACCCTATAGAGACCCTATAGAGACCCTAGAGACCCTATAGAGACACTAGAGAGACCCTAGAGACCCTATAGAGACCCTAGGGACCCTATAGAGACCCTAGGAACCCTATAGAGACCCTATAGAGACACTAGGGACCCTATAGAGGCACTATAGAGACACTAGAGACCCTATAGAGACACTATAGAGACACTAGAGACCCTATAGAGAACCTAGGGACCCTATAGAGACCCAAGGAACCCTATAGAGACCCTATAGAGACCCTAGGGACCCTATAGAGACCCTATAGAGACCCTAGGGACCCTATAGAGACCCTATAGAGACCCTAGAGCCACTATAGAGACACTATAGAGACCCTAGAGACCCTATAGAGAGCCTATAGAGACCCTAGAGACCATATAGAGACCCTAGAGAGACCCTAGAGACCCTATAGAGACCCTAGGGACCCTATAGAGACCCTAGAGAGACACTAGAGACCCTATAGAGACCCTATAGAGACCCTAGGAAACCTATAGAGACCCTATAGAGACACTAGAGACCCTATAGAGACCCTATAGAGACCCTAGGAAACCTATAGAGACCGTATAGAGACCCCAGAGACCCTATAGAGACCCTATAGAGACCCTAGAGACCCTATAGAGACCCTAGAGAGACCTTAGAAACCCTATAGAGACCCTAGGGACCATATAGAGACCCTAGGAACCCTATAGAGACCCTATAGAGACCCTAGGGACCCTATAGAGACGCTATAGAGACACTAGAGACCCTATAGAGACCCTATAGAGAGCCTAGGGAACCTATAGAGACCCTAGGAACCCTATAGAGACCCTATAGAGACCCTAGGGATCCTATAGAGACACTATAGAGACCCTAGAGACCCTATAGAGACCCTATAGAGACACTAGGGAACCTATAGAGACCCTAGGAACACTATAGAGACCCTATAGAGACCCTAGGGATCCTATAGAGACCCTATAGAGACCCTAGGGACCCTATAGAGACCCTATAGAGACACTAGAGACCCTATAGAGACCCAAGAGACCCTATAGAGAACCTAGAGAGACCCTACAGACCCTAGAGAGACCCTAGAGACCCTATAGAGACCCTAGGAACCCTATAGAGACCCTATAGAGACCCTAGGGAATCTATAGAGACCCTAGGAACCCTATAGAGACCCTAGGAAACCTATAGAGACCCTATAGAGACCCTAGGGACCCTATAGAGACCCTATAGAGACCCTAGAGACCCTATAGAGACACTAGAGAGACCCTAGAGACCCTATAGAGACCCTAGGGACCCTATAGAGACCCTAGGAACCCTATAGAGACCCTATAGAGACACAAGGGACCCTATAGAGGCACTATAGAGACACTAGAGACCCTATAGAGACACTATAGAGACACTAGAGACCCTATAGAGACCCTAGGGACCCTATAGAGACCCAAGGAACCCTATAGAGACCCTATAGAGACCCTAGGGACCCTATAGAGACCCTATAGAGACCCTAGGGACCCTATAGAGACCCTATAGAGACCCTAGAGCCACTATAGAGACACTATAGAGACCCTAGAGACCCTATAGAGAGCCTATAGAGACCCTAGAGACCATATAGAGACCCTAGAGAGACCCTAGAGACCCTATAGAGACCCTAGGGACCCTATAGAGACCCTATAGAGACACTAGAGACCCTATAGAGACCCTATAGAGACCCTAGGAAACCTATAGAGACCCTATAGAGACACTAGAGACCCTATAGAGACCCTATAGAGACCCTAGGAAACCTATAGAGACCGTATAGAGACCCCAGAGACCCTATAGAGACCCTATAGAGACCCTAGAGACCCTATAGAGACCCTAGAGAGACCTTAGAAACCCTATAGAGACCCTAGGGACCATATAGAGACCCTAGGAACCCTATAGAGACCCTATAGAGACCCTAGGGACCCTATAGAGACACTATAGAGACACTAGAGACCCTATAGAGACCCTAGGAACCCTATAGAGTCCCTAGGGAACCTATAGAGACCCTAGGAACCCTATAGAGACCCTATAGAGACCCTAGGGACCCTATAGAGACCCTATAGAGACCCTAGAGACCCTATAGAGACCCTATAGAGACCCTAGGAACCCTATAGAGACCCTATAGAGACCCTAGGGACCCTATACAGACCCTATAGAGACACTAGAGACCCTACAGAGACACTATAGAGACCCTAGAGACCCTATAGAGAGCCTAGGGAACCTATAGAGACCCTAGGAACCCTATAGAGACCCTATAGAGACCCTAGGGACCCTATACAGACCCTATAGAGACCCTAGCGACCCTATAGAGACACTATAGAGACCCTAGAGACCCTATAGAGAGCCTAGGGAACCTATAGAGACCCTAGGAACCGTATAGAGACCCTATAGAGACCCTAGGGATCCTATAGAGACCCTATAGAGACCCTAGGAACCCTATAGAGACCCTAGGAAACCTATAGAGACCCTATAGAGACCCTAGGGACCCTATAGAGACCCTATAGAGACCCTAGAGACCCTATAGAGACCCTAGAGAGACCCTAGAGACCCTATAGAGACCCTAGGGACCCTATAGAACCCTAGGAACCCTATAGAGACCCTATAGAGACACTAGGGACCCTATAGAGACACTATAGAGACACTAGAGACCCTATAGAGACACTAGAGAAACTATAGAGACCCTATAGAGACCCTAGGAAACCTATACAGACCCAATAGAGACACTAGAGACCCTATAGAGACCCTATAGAGACCCTAGGAAACCTATAGAGACCGTATAGAGACCCTAGAGACCCTATAGAGACCCTAGAGAGACCCTAGAGACCCTATAGAGACCCTAGGGACCCTATAGAGACCCTATAGAGACCCTAGGGACCCTATAGAGACCCTATAGAGACACTAGAGGCCCTATAGAGACCCTATAGAGGCACTAGAGACCCTATAGAGACCCTAGGGAACCTATAGAGACCCTAGGAACCCTATAGAGACCCTATAGAGACCCTAGGGACCCTATAGAGTCCATATAGTGACCCTAGAGACCCTATAGAGACCCTAGGGACCCTATAGAGACCCTAGGAACCCTATAGAGACCCTATAGAGACCCTATAGAGACCCTAGGGAACCTATAGAGACCCTATAGAGACACTAGAGACCCTATAGAGACCCTATAGAGACCCTAGGAAACCTATACAGACCGTATAGAGACCCTAGAGACCCTATAGAGACCCTATAGAGACCCTAGAGTCCCTATAGAGACCCTAGAGAGACCCTAGAGACCCTATAGAGACCCTAGAGAGACCTTAGAGACCCTATAGAGACCCTAGGGACCCTATAGAGACCCTAGGAACCCTATAGAGACCCTATAGAGACCCTAGGGACCGTATAGAGACCCTATAGAGACCCTAGAGACCCTATAGAGACCCTATAGAGACCCTAGGAACCCTATAGAGACCCTATAGAGACCCTAGGGACCCTATAGAGACCCTATAGAGACACTAGAGACCCTATAGAGACCCTATAGAGACACTAGGGAACCTATAGAGACCCTAGGAACCCTATAGAGACCCTATAGAGACCCTAGGGATCCTATAGAGACCCTAGAGAGACCCTAGAGACCCTATAGAGACCCTATAGAGACCCTAGGGAACCTATAGAGACCCTAGGAACCCTATAGAGACACTATAGAGACCCTAGGGATCCTATAGAGACCCTATAGAGACCCTAGGGACACTATAGAGATCCTATAGAGACCCTTGAGACCCTTTAGAGACCCTATAGAGACCCTAGGGACCCTATAGAAACTCTAGGAACCCTATAGAGACCCTATAGAGACCCTAGGGACCCTATAGAGACCCTATAGAGACCCTAGAGACCCTACAGAGACCCTAGAGAGACCCTAGAGACCCTATAGAGACCTTAGAGAGACCCTAGAGACACTATAGAGAACCTAGGAACCATATAGAGACCCTAGGAACCCTATAGAGACCCTATAGAGACGCTAGGGACCCAATAGAGACCCTATAGAGGCCCTAGAGACCCTATAGAGACCCTAGAGAGACCCTAGAGACCCTATAGAGACCCTAGGGACCCTATAGAGACGCTATAGAGACCCTAGGGACCCTATAGAGACCCTATAGAGACACTAGAGGCCCTATAGAGACCCTATAGAGGCCCTAGAGACACTATAGAGACCCTAGGGACCCTATAGAGACCCTAGGAACCCTATGGAGACCCTATAGAGACCCTAGGGACCCTATAGAGTCCATATAGTGACCCTAGAGACCCTATAGAGACCCTAGGGACCCTATAGAGACCCTAGGAACCCTATAGAGACCCTATACAGACCCTATAGAGACCCTAGGGACCCTATAGAGACCCTATAGAGACACTAGAGACCCTATAGAGACCCTATAGAGACCCTAGGAAACATATAGAGACAGTATAGAGACCCTAGAGACCCTATAGAGACCCTATAGAGACCCTAGAGACCCTATAGAGACCCTAGAGAGACCCTAGAGACCCTATAGAGACCCTAGAGAGACCTTAGAGACCCTATAGAGACCCTAGGGACCCTATAGAGACACTAGGAACCCTATAGAGACCCTATAGAGACCCTAGGGACCCTATAGAGACCCTATAGAGACCCTAGGGACCCTATAGAGACCCTATAGAGACACTAGAGACCCTAGAGAGACTCTAGAGAGACCCTAGAGACCCTATAGAGACCCTAGGGAACCTATAGAAACCCTAGGAACCCTATAGAGACCCTATAGAGACCCTAGGGATCCTATAGAGACCCTATAGAGACCCTAGAGACCCTATAGAGACCCTATAGAGACCCTAGGAACCCTATAGAGATCCTATAGAGACACTAGAGACACTATAGAGACCCAAGAGACCCTATAGAGACCCTAGAGAGACCCTAGAGACCCTATAGAGACCCCAGGAAGCCTATAGAGACCCTATAGAGACCCTAGGAACCCTATAGAGACCCTAGGAACCCTATAGAGACCCTATAGAGACCCTAGGGACCCTATAGAGACACTATGGAGATGCTAGAGACCCTATAGAGACACTAGAGAGACCCTAGAGACCCTATAGAGACCCTAGGGACCCTATAGAGACCCTAGGAACCCTATAGAGACCCTATAGAGACCCTAGGGACCCTATAGAGACCCTATAGAGACCCTAGAGAGACCCTAGAGACCCTATAGAGACCCTATAGAGACCCTAGAGACCCTATAGAGACCCTAGGGACCCTATAGAGACCCTATAGAGACACTAGAGACCCTATAGAGACCCTATAGAGACCCTAGGGACCCTATAGAGACCCTATAGAGACACTAGAGACCCTATAGAGACCCTATAGAGACCCTAGGAACCCTATAGAGACCGTATAGAGACCCTAGAGACCCTATAGAGACCATATAGAGACCCTAGAGACCCTACAGAGACCCTAGAGAGACCCTAGAGACCCTATAGAGACCCTAGGGACCCTATAGAGACCCTAGGAACCCTATAGAGACCCTATAGAGACCCTAGAGACCCTATAGAGACCCTATAGAGACCCTAGAGACCCTATAGAGACTCTAGAGAGACCCTAGAGACCCTATAGAGACCCTAGGGACCCTATAGAGACCCTATAGAGACCCTAGGGACCCTATAGAGACCCTATAGAGACACTAGAGACCCTATAGAGACCCTATAGAGACCCTAGGGACCCTATAGAGACCCTATAGAGACACTAGAGACCCTATAGAGACCCTATAGAGACCCTAGGAAACCTATAGAGACTGTATAGAGACCCTAGAGACCCTATAGAGACCCTATAGAGACCCTAGAGACCCTATAGAGACCCTAGAGACCCTATAGAGACCCTTGAGAGACCTTAGAGACCCTATAGAGACCCTAGGGACCCTATAGAGACCCTAGGAACCCTATAGAGACCCTATAGAGACCCTAGGGACCCTATAGAGACCCTATAGAGACCCTAGAGACCCTATAGAGACCCTATAGAGACCCTAGGAACCCTGTAGAGACCCTATAGAGAACCTAGGGACCCGATAGAGACCCTATAGAGACACTAGAGACCCTACAGAGACCCTATAGAGACCCTAGAGACCCTATAGAGACCCTAGGGAACCTATAGAGACCCTAGGAACCCTATAGAGAACCTATAGAGACCCTAGGGATCCTATAGAGACCCTAAAGAGACCCTAGAGACCCTATACAGACCCTATAGAGACCCTAGGGATCCTATAGAGACCCTATAGAGACCCTAGGGATCCTATAGAGACCCTACAGAGACCCTAGGGACCCTATAGAGACCCTAGGAACCCTATAGAGACCCTAGGAAACCTATAGAGACACTATAGAGACCCTAGGGACCCTATAGAGACCCTAGAGAGACCCTAGAGAGACCGTAGAGAACCTATAGAGACCCTAGGGACACTATAGAGACCCTAGGAACCCTATAGAGACCCTATAGAGACACTAGAGACCCTATAGAGACCCTAGGGAACCTATAGAGACCCTAGGAACCCTATAGAGACCCTATAGACACCCTAGGGATCCTATAGAGACCCTATAGAGACCCTAGAGACCCTATAGAGACCCTATAGAGACCCTAGAGACCCTATAGAGACCCTAGGGAACCTATAGAGGCCCTAGGAACCCTATAGAGAACCTATAGAGACCCTAGGGATCCTATAGAGACCCTATAGAGACCCTAGGGACCCTATAGAGACCCTAGGAACCCTATAGAGACCCTATAGAGACACTAGGGACCTTATAGAGACCCTATAGAGACCCTAGAGACCCTATAGAGACCCTATAGAGACCCTAGGAACCCTATAGAGACCGTATAGAGACCCTAGAGACCCTATAGAGACAATAGAGACCCTAGAGACCCTATAGAGACCCTATAGAGACCCTAGGAACCCTATAGAGACCGTATAGAGACCCTAGAGACCCTATAGACACCCTAGAGAGACCCTAGAGACCCTATAGAGACCCTAGAGAGACCCTAGAGACCCTATAGAGACACTAGGGAACCTATAGAGACCCTATAGAGACACTAGAGACCCTATAGAGACCCTATAGAGACACTAGAGACCCTATAGAGACCCTAGGAACACTATAGAGTCCCTAGGGAACCTATAGAGACCCTAGGAACCCTATAGAGACCCTATAGAGACCCTAGGGACCCTATAGAGACCCTATAGAGACCCTAGAGACCCTATAGAGACCCTATAGAGACCCTAGGAACCCTGTAGAGACCCTATAGAGACCCTAGGGACCCTATAGAGACCCTATAGAGACACTAGAGACCCTATAGAGACCCTAGGGAACCTATAGAGACCCTAGGAACCCTATAGAGAACCTATAGAGACCCTAGGGATCCTATAGAGACCCTAGGAACCCTATAGAGACCCTATAGAGACCCTAGGGATCCTATAGAGACCCTATAGAGACCCTAGGGACCCTATAGAGACCCTATAGAGACCCAAGAGACCCTATAGAGACCCTAGAGAGTCCCAAGAGACCCTATAGAGACCCTAGGAACCCTATAGAGACCCTATAGAGACCCTAGGAACCCTATAGAGACCCTAGGAACCCTATAGAGACCCTATAGAGACCCTAGGGACCCTATAGAGACCCTATAGAGACCCTAGAGAGACCGTAGAGACCCTATAGAGACCCTAGAGAGACCCTAGAGACCCTAGAGAGACCCTAGGGAACCTATAGAGACCCTAGGAACCCTATAGAGACCCTATAGAGACCCGAGAGACCCTATCGAGACCCTATAGAGACCCTAGAGACCCTATAGAGACCCTATAGAGACCCTATAGAGACCCTAGGGACCCTATAGAGACCCTATAGAGACACTATAGACCCTATAGAGACCCTATAGAGATCCTAGGAACCCTATAGAGACCGTATAGAGACCCTAGAGACCCTATAGAGACCCTATAGAGACCCTAGAGACCCTATAGAGACCCTAGAGAGACACTAGAGACCATATAGAGACCCTAGGAACCCTATAGAGACCCTATAGAGACCCTAGAGACCCTATAGAGACCCTAGAGAGACCCTAGAGACCCTATAGAGACCCTAGAGAGACCTTAGAGACCCTATAGAGACCCTAGAGACCCTATAGAGACCCTATAGAGATCCTAGGAACCCTATAGAGACCGTATAGAGACCCTAGAGACCCTATAGAGAACCTAGAGAGACCCTAGAGACCCTATAGAGACCCTAGAGAGACCCTAGAGACCCTAGAGAGACCCTAGGAACCCTATAGAGACCCTATAGAGACCCTAGAGACCCTATAGAGACCCTAGAGAGACCCTAGAGACCCTATAGAGACCCTAGGGACCCTATAGAGACCCTATAGAGACCCTAGAGACCCTATAGAGACCCTAGGGATACCCTAGAGACCCTATAGAGACCCTAGAGAGAACCTAGGGACCCTATAGAGACCCTATAGAGGCCCTAGAGACCCTATAGAGACCCTATAGAGACCCTAGGGACCCTATAGAGACCCTAGTAACCCTATAGAGACCCTATAGAGACCCTAGGGACCCTATAGAGACCCTATAGAGGCCCTAGAGACCCTATAGAGACCCTATAGAGACCCTAGAAACCCTATAGAGACCCTATAGATACCCTAGAAACCCTATAGAGACCCTATAGAGACACTAGAGGCCCTATAGAGACCCTATAGAGGCCCTAGAGACCCTATAGAGACCCTAGGGAACCTATAGAGACACAAGAAACCCTATAGAGACCCTATAGAGACCCTAGGGACCCTATAGAGTCCATATAGTGACCCTAGAGACCCTATAGAGACCCTAGGGACCCTATAGAGACCCTAGGAACCCTATAGAGACCCTATAGAGACCCTATAGATACCCTAGGGATCCTATAGAGACCCTATAGAGACACTAGAGACCCTATAGCGACACTATAGAGACCATAGAGACCCTATAGATACCCTAGAGAGACCCTAGAGACCCTATAGAGACCCTAGAGAGACCTTAGAGACCCTATAGAGACCCTAGGGACCCTATAGAGACCCTAGGAACCCTATAGAGACCCTATAGAGACCCTAGGGACCCTATAGAGACCCTATAGAGACCCTAGAGACCCTATAGAGACCCTATAGAGACCCTAGGGACCCTATAGAGACCCTATAGAGACCCTAAGGACCCTATAGAGACCCTATAGAGACACTAGAGACCCTATAGAGACCCTATAGAGACCCTAGAGAACCTATAGAGACCCTAGGGAACCTATAGACACCCTAGGAACCCTATAGAGAACCTATAGAGATCCTAGGGATCCTACAGAGACCCTATAGAGACCCTAGAGACCCTATAGAGACCCTATAGAGACCCTAGGGAACCTATAGAGACCCTAGGAACCCTATAGAGACACTATAGAGACCCTAGGGATCCTATAGAGACCCTATAGAGACCCTAGGGACCCTATAGAGATCCTATAGAGACACTAGAGACCCTATAGAGACCCTAGAGACCCTATAGAGACCCTAGAGAGACCCTAGAGACCCTATAGAGACCATATAGAGAACCTAGGAACCCTATAGAGACCCTATAGAGACCCTAGAGACCCTATAGAGACCCTAGAGAGACCCTAGAGACCCTATAGAGACCCTATAGAGATCCTAGGAACACTATAGGGACCGTATAGAGACCCTAGAGATACTATAGAGACCCTAGGGACCCTATAGAGACCCTAGTAACCCTATAGAGACCCTATAGAGACCCTAGGGACCCTATAGAGACCCTATAGAGACCCTAGAGACCCTACAGAGACCCTATAGAGACCCTAGAAACCCTATAGAGACCCTATAGAGACCCTAGGGAACCTATAGAGACACTAGGAACCCTATAGAGACCCTATAGAGACCCTAGGGACCCTATAGAGTCCATATAGTGACCCTAGAGACCCTATAGAGACCCTAGGGACCCTATAGAGACCCTAGGAACCCTATAGAGACCCTATAGAGACCCTATAGAGACCCTAGGGATCCTATAGAGACCCTATAGAGACACTAGAGACCCTATAGAGACCCTAGGAAACCTATAGAGACCGTATAGAGACCCTAGAGACCCTATAGCGACCCTATAGAGACCATAGAGACCCTATAGAGACACTAGAGAGACCCTAGAGACCCTATAGAGACCCTAGAGAGACCTTAGAGACCCTATAGAGAACCTAGGGACCCTATAGAGACCCTAGGAACCCTATAGAGACCCTATAGAGACCCTAGGGACCCTATAGAGACCCTATAGAGACCCTATAGACCCTATAGAGACCCTATAGAGACCCTAGGAACCCTATAGAGACCCTATAGAGACCCTAGGGACCCTATAGAGACCCTATAGAGACACTAGAGACCCTATAGAGACCCTATAGAGACCCTAGAGACCCTATAGAGACCCTAGGGAACCTATAGAGACCCTAGGAACCGTATAGAGACCCTATAGAGACCCTAGGAACCCTATAGAGACCCTATAGAGACCCTAGGGATCCTACAGAGACCCTATAGAGACCCTATAGAGACCCTATAGAGACCCTAGAGACACTATAGAGACCCTAGACCTATAGAGACCCTAGGAACCCTATAGAGACCCTATAGAGACCCTAGGGATCCTACAGAGTCCCTATAGAGACCCTAGAGACCCTATAGAGACCCTATAGAGACCCTAGGGAACCTATAGAGACCCTAGGAACCCTATAGAGACACTATAGAGACCCTAGGGATCCTATAGAGTCCCTATAGAGACCCTAGGGACCCTATAGAGATCCTATAGAGACACTAGAGACCCTATAGAGACCCTATAGAGACCCTGGGAACCCTATAGAGTCCCTAGGGAACCTATAGAGACCCTAGGACCCCTATAGAGACCCTATAGAGACCCTAGGGACCCTATAGAGACCCTATAGAGACCGTAGAGACCCTATAGAGACCCTATAGAGACCCTAGGAACCCTGTAGAGACCCTATAGAGACCCTAGGGACCCTATAGAGACCCTATAGAGACACTAGAGACCCTATAGAGACCCTAGGGAACCTATAGAGACCCTAGGAACCCTATAGAGAACCTATAGAGACCCTAGGGATCCTATAGAGACCCTATAGAGACCCTAGAGAACCTATAGAGACCCTATAGAGACCCTAGGGAACCTATAGAGACCCTAGGAATCCTATAGAGACCCTATAGAGACACTAGGGATCCTATAGAGACCCTATAGAGACCCTAGGGACCCTATAGAGACCCTATAGAGACACTAGAGACCCTATAGAGACCCAAGAGACCCTATAGAGACCCTAGAGAGACCCTAGAGACCCTATAGAGACCCTAGGAACCCTATAGAGACCCTATAGAGACCCTAGGAACCCTATAGAGACCCTAGGAACCCTATAGAGACACTATAGAGACCCTAGGGACCCTATAGAGACACTATAGAGACCCTAGAGAGACCGTAGAGACCCTATAGAGACCCTAGAGAGACCCTAGAGACCCTAGAGAGACCCTAGGGAACATATAGAGACCCTAGGAACCCTATAGAGACCCTATAGAGACCCGAGAGACCCTATAGAGACCCTATAGAGACCCTAGAGACCCTATAGAGACCCTAGAGACCCTATAGAGACCCTATAGAGACCCTAGGGACCCTATAGAGACCCTATAGAGACCCTATAGAGATCCTAGGAACCCTATAGAGACCGTATAGAGACCCTAGAGACCCTATAGAGACCCTATAGAGACCCTAGAGACCCTATAGAGACCCTAGAGAGACCCTAGAGACCATATAGAGACCCTAGGAACCCTATAGAGACCCTATAGAGACCCTAGAGACCCTATAGAGACCCTAGAGAGACCCTAGAGACCCTATAGAGACCCTAGGGACCCTATAGAGACCCTATAGAGACCCTAGAGACCCTATAGAGACACTATAGAGACCCTAGGGACCCTATAGAGACCCTAGGAACCCTATAGAGACCCTATAGAGTACCTAGGGACCCTATAGAGACCCTATAGAGACACTAGAGACCCTATAGAGACCCTAGGGAACCTATAGAGACCCTAGGAACCCTATAGAGAACCTATAGAGACCCTAGGGATCCTATAGAGACCCTATAGAGACCCTAGAGAACCTATAGAGACCCTATAGAGACCCTAGGGAACCTATAGAGACCCTAGGAACCCTATAGAGACCCTACAGAGACCCTAGGGATCCTATAGAGACCCTATAGAGACCCTAGGGACCCTATAGAGACACTAGGGACCCTATAGAGACCCTATAGAGACACTAGAGACCCTATAGAGACCCAAGAGACCCTATAGAGACCCTATAGAGACCCTAGAGACCCTATAGAGACCCTAGGAACCCTATAGAGACCCTATAGAGACCCTAGGAACCCTATAGAGACCCTAGGAACCCTATAGAGACCCTATAGAGACCCTAGGGACCCTATAGAGACCCTATAGAGACCCTAGAGAGACCGTAGAGACCCTATAGAGACCCTAGAGAGACCCTAGAGACCCTAGAGAGACCCTAGGGAACCTATAGAGACCCTAGGAACCCTATAGAGACCCTATAGAGACCCGAGAGACCCTATAGAGACCCTATAGAGACCCTAGAGACCCTATAGAGACCCTAGAGACCCTATAGAGACCCTATAGAGACCCTATAGAGACCCTAGGGACCCTATAGAGACCCTATAGAGACCCTAGAGACCCTATAGAGACCCTAGAGAGACCCTAGAGACCATATAGAGACCCTAGGAACCCTATAGAGACCCTATAGAGACCCTAGAGACCCTATAGAGACCCTAGAGAGACCCTAGAGACCCTATAGAGACCCTAGAGAGACCTTAGAGACCCTATAGAGACCCTAGAGACCCTATAGAGACCCTATAGAGATCCTAGGAACCCTATAGAGACCGTATAGAGACCCTAGAGACCCTACAGAGAACCTAGAGAGACCCTAGAGACCCTATAGAGACCCTAGAGAGACCCTAGAGACCCTAGAGAGACCCTAGGAACCCTATAGAGACCCTATAGAGACCCTAGAGACCCTATAGAGACCCTAGAGAGACCCTAGAGACCCTATAGAGACCCTAGGGACCCTATAGAGACCCTATAGAGACCCTAGAGACCCTATAGAGACCCTAGGGATACCCTAGAGACCCTATAGAGACCCTAGAGAGAACCTAGGGACCCTATAGAGACCCTATAGAGGCCCTAGAGACCCTATAGAGACCCTATAGAGACCCTAGGGACCCTATAGAGACCCTAGTAACCCTATAGAGACCCTATAGAGACCCTAGGGACCCTATAGAGACCCTATAGAGGCCCTAGAGACCCTATAGAGACCCTATAGAGACCCTAGAAACCCTATAGAGACCCTATAGATACCCTAGAAACCCTATAGAGACCCTATAGAGACACTAGAGGCCCTATAGAGACCCTATAGAGGCCCTAGAGACCCTATAGAGACCCTAGGGAACCTATAGAGACACAAGAAACCCTATAGAGACCCTATAGAGACCCTAGGGACCCTATAGAGTCCATATAGTGACCCTAGAGACCCTATAGAGACCCTAGGGACCCTATAGAGACCCTAGGAACCCTATAGAGACCCTATAGAGACCCTATAGATACCCTAGGGATCCTATAGAGACCCTATAGAGACACTAGAGACCCTATAGCGACACTATAGAGACCATAGAGACCCTATAGATACCCTAGAGAGACCCTAGAGACCCTATAGAGACCCTAGAGAGACCTTAGAGACCCTATAGAGACCCTAGGGACCCTATAGAGACCCTAGGAACCCTATAGAGACCCTATAGAGACCCTAGGGACCCTATAGAGACCCTATAGAGACCCTAGAGACCCTATAGAGACCCTATAGAGACCCTAGGAACCCTATAGAGACCCTATAGAGACCCTAAGGACCCTATAGAGACCCTATAGAGACACTAGAGACCCTATAGAGACCCTATAGAGACCCTAGAGAACCTATAGAGACCCTAGGGAACCTATAGACACCCTAGGAACCCTATAGAGAACCTATAGAGATCCTAGGGATCCTACAGAGACCCTATAGAGACCCTAGAGACCCTATAGAGACCCTATAGAGACCCTAGGGAACCTATAGAGACCCTAGGAACCCTATAGAGACACTATAGAGACCCTAGGGATCCTATAGAGACCCTATAGAGACCCTAGGGACCCTATAGAGATCCTATAGAGACACTAGAGACCCTATAGAGACCCTAGAGACCCTATAGAGACCCTAGAGAGACCCTAGAGACCCTATAGAGACCATATAGAGAACCTAGGAACCCTATAGAGACCCTATAGAGACCCTAGAGACCCTATAGAGACCCTAGAGAGACCCTAGAGACCCTATAGAGACCCTATAGAGATCCTAGGAACACTATAGGGACCGTATAGAGACCCTAGAGATACTATAGAGACCCTAGGGACCCTATAGAGACCCTAGTAACCCTATAGAGACCCTATAGAGACCCTAGGGACCCTATAGAGACCCTATAGAGACCCTAGAGACCCTACAGAGACCCTATAGAGACCCTAGAAACCCTATAGAGACCCTATAGAGACCCTAGGGAACCTATAGAGACACTAGGAACCCTATAGAGACCCTATAGAGACCCTAGGGACCCTATAGAGTCCATATAGTGACCCTAGAGACCCTATAGAGACCCTAGGGACCCTATAGAGACCCTAGGAACCCTATAGAGACCCTATAGAGACCCTATAGAGACCCTAGGGATCCTATAGAGACCCTATAGAGACACTAGAGACCCTATAGAGACCCTAGGAAACCTATAGAGACCGTATAGAGACCCTAGAGACCCTATAGCGACCCTATAGAGACCATAGAGACCCTATAGAGACACTAGAGAGACCCTAGAGACCCTATAGAGACCCTAGAGAGACCTTAGAGACCCTATAGAGAACCTAGGGACCCTATAGAGACCCTAGGAACCCTATAGAGACCCTATAGAGACCCTAGGGACCCTATAGAGACCCTATAGAGACCCTAGAGACCCTATAGAGACCCTATAGAGACCCTAGGAACCCTATAGAGACCCTATAGAGACCCTAGGGACCCTATAGAGACCCTATAGAGACACTAGAGACCCTATAGAGACCCTATAGAGACCCTAGAGACCCTATAGAGACCCTAGGGAACCTATAGAGACCCTAGGAACCGTATAGAGACCCTATAGAGACCCTAGGGATCCTACAGAGACCCTATAGAGACCCTATAGAGACCCTATAGAGACCCTATAGAGACCCTAGAGACACTATAGAGACCCTAGACCTATAGAGACCCTAGGAACCCTATAGAGACCCTATAGAGACCCTAGGGATCCTACAGAGTCCCTATAGAGACCCTAGAGACCCTATAGAGACCCTATAGAGACCCTAGGGAACCTATAGAGACCCTAGGAACCCTATAGAGACACTATAGAGACCCTAGGGATCCTATAGAGTCCCTATAGAGACCCTAGGGACCCTATAGAGATCCTATAGAGACACTAGAGACCCTATAGAGACCCTATAGAGACCCTGGGAACCCTATAGAGTCCCTAGGGAACCTATAGAGACCCTAGGACCCCTATAGAGACCCTATAGAGACCCTAGGGACCCTATAGAGACCCTATAGAGACCGTAGAGACCCTATAGAGACCCTATAGAGACCCTAGGAACCCTGTAGAGACCCTATAGAGACCCTAGGGACCCTATAGAGACCCTATAGAGACACTAGAGACCCTATAGAGACTCTAGGGAACCTATAGAGACCCTAGGAACCCTATAGAGAACCTATAGAGACCCTAGGGATCCTATAGAGACCCTATAGAGACCCTAGAGAACCTATAGAGACCCTATAGAGACCCTAGGGAACCTATAGAGACCCTAGGAACCCTATAGAGACCCTATAGAGACACTAGGGATCCTATAGAGACCCTATAGAGACCCTAGGGACCCTATAGAGACCCTATAGAGACACTAGAGACCCTATAGAGACCCAAGAGACCCTATAGAGACCCTAGAGAGACCCTAGAGACCCTATAGAGACCCTAGGAACCCTATAGAGACCCTATAGAGACCCTAGGAACCCTATAGAGACCCTAGGAACCCTATAGAGACACTATAGAGACCCTAGGGACCCTATAGAGACACTATAGAGACCCTAGAGAGACCGTAGAGACCCTATAGAGACCCTAGAGAGACCCTAGAGACCCTAGAGAGACCCTAGGGAACATATAGAGAC
Source organism: Lathamus discolor (assembly GCF_037157495.1). Classification (NCBI taxonomy): domain Eukaryota; kingdom Metazoa; phylum Chordata; class Aves; order Psittaciformes; family Psittacidae; genus Lathamus; species Lathamus discolor. Next base: position 250 of record NW_027069105.1, on the reverse strand, counting down.
CCTAGGAACCCTATAGAGACCCTATAGAGACCCGAGAGACCCTATAGAGACCCTATAGAGACCCTAGAGACCCTATAGAGACCCTAGAGACCCTATAGAGACCCTATAGAGACCCTAGGGACCCTATAGAGACCCTATAGAGACCCTATAGAGATCCTAGGAACCCTATAGAGACCGTATAGAGACCCTAGAGACCCTATAGAGACCCTATAGAGACCCTAGAGACCCTATAGAGACCCTAGAGAGACCA
>NW_027069104.1:0-36382 GCF_037157495.1 Lathamus discolor | reverse complement strand
TGATGTAAGCGGTTCCGTGTCCGGTTCCGGTACCGGGGTGGGGGGGGCATCAGGACCGGGGGGGGTCCCCAGGGCCTGGCCTGACCCACTTCCAAAATGGGGCCGGGGCTGGGGGTGGGGGGGGTTTAAGGCCTCACTCCCCCACCCACCATAGCGTGGGAGGCCTTGGGGGGGGGCCCCCACCCTGGAGCCTCCAAGGACCCCATTTTGGCTCTCCCCCCCCCCCCCCGAAGCACCCATGGACCCCATTTAGGCCCTCCCCCCCCCCCCGAAGCACCCATGGACCCCATTTTGCACCCCCACCATAGCACCCATAGACCTCCTTTCGCCCCCACCTACCCCATAGCACCCAAAGGCCCCATTTTGGACCCCCCCTTTAAACACCCCATTTTGGGCCGCCCCCCCCCCCCCCGTTCCGAAGCACCCAAGCACCCCCCTTTTACCCCCCCCCTCTCCGCACCCTAAATCACCCAAGGACCCCATTTTGGTCCCCTAGCCCCACCCTGAAGCACCCATAGACCCCATTTTGAGCCCCCCCCCCCCCCCCCCGTTGCCAAGGCAACGCCGGGATGCAGGATGCTGGTTGCATTGGGGGTATAAGGATGAAAGGGGAGGGGGGGGGGGAAGGGAAAGGAGCGGCTCTATGGGGGAGGGGCGTCCCAGATGTGACCCCTCTGCCCCCATGGGGGGGACCCCCCAGATGTGCGAGGCCCCCCCCCCTTGGCACGCGGGCCCTACGCCCCCTCCCCCTACGAGCGGCCGCCCTGGAACCCCCGGTTCTGCATCATCTCCGGGAACCAGCTGCTGATGCTGGATGAGGAGGAGGTGAGGGATGAAGGAGAAAGGGGGGGGGGGGATGTGGGAATGCGATGGGAATGTGGGAATATGGGGGGAGGGGGGGGGTCCAGGTTTTCGTTTTATGACCCCCCCCCCCCCCCCCCCCCCCCTTCTTCGGTTTTCCCCATCGTTATCCCAGATCCATCCTTTGCTCATCCGGGATCGAAGGAGCGAACCGTGTCGGAGTAAACTGCTGCGCCGGACCGTCAGCGTCCCGGTGGAGGGGAGGCCCCATCCCGAGCACGGTACCGGGGGTGGAGGGGGGGGGAAATGATGGATGTAATTGGGGGGGGGGGGGGGGGTCACTGGTATGGGCTGGACCACGTTAAGTTGGGGGGGGGGGTAAAGGTGGGGGGGGTGGTTTAAACACACCCCCCCCCCCCTTCTTTCCCACATTGATGCCAGCCGCTCCTAGAGCCCGGCCAGCCATCCCATAATGCTCGCGGGAGGCACGCATGGCTGCCCGGCAACCGTTGCTAGGGAAACCCCGCGGGGAGGGGAGGGGATTGGTGGGGGGGGGGGGGGGGAGGGGGTTGGTCCTTTACTTCCCCCCCCCCCCCCCCCCTCCCCGCAAAACACCCCCAAAACCACCCCAAAATGGACCCTAATGGTCCGAGGTCATGACCCCGCCCCCCCCTCCCCCCCCCCCAAATCCCTCCCCCTCCTTTTCCCATCCCCCCCCCCCACCTTTTCCCATTTCCCCCCCCCCCCCACCATGGACCCAAGGCTCCGAGGTCATGACCCCGCCCCTCCCCCCCCCCCCCCCCCCCCCGTGGGTGGCCTTTGGGGTGGGGGGGGGGAGGGGACACGAGGGGACACATGGAAGCGGGGGGGGGGGAGGACCCCCGGAGGCTCCGCCCCCTCCCCTTTAGCCCCGCCCCCTCCCCCGTTTCCTCCCGGTGCGTTGTGACGGCGCCGAACGCGTTGCCATGGGAACGGGATGGGAACGGGAATGGCGATGGGGATGGGGGATGGGGGGGGGGGGTGACACCCGCCGGCGCCCATCACCGTGGTCACCAGTGCCACCAGTGTCACCACCATTACCACCCATTGCAACCAGTGCCACCAGTGTCACCACCATTACCACCCATTGCAACCAGTGTCACCAGTGTCACCATCATTACCACCCATTGCAACCAGTGTCACCAGTGTCACCACCATTACCACCCGTTGCAACCAGTGCCACCAGTGTCACCACCATTACCACCCATTGCAACCAGTGCCACCAGTGACACCATCATTACCACCCATTGCAACCAGTGCCACCAGTGACACCATCATTACCACCCATTGCAACCAGTGCCACCAGTGACACCATCATTACCACCCATTGCAACCAGTGCCACCAGTGTCACCATCCACTTTCACCAGTGCCACCAGTGTCACCATTGTCACCACCATCACCATCCAGTGCCACCAGTGTCACCATCCACTGTCACCAGTGCCACCAGTGTCACCAGTGTCACCATTGTCACCACCATCACCATCCAGTGCCACCAGTGCCTCCAGTGTCACCATCACCACCATCCAGTGTCACCAGTGCCACCATTGTCACCAGTGTCACCATCATCACCATCCACTGTCACCAGCACCACCAGTGTCACCAGTGTCACCATCCAGTGTCACCAGTGCCACCATCATCACCATCCACTGTCACCAGTGCCACCAGTGCCACCATCATCACCACCCATTGCAACCAGTGCCACCACTGTCACCATCAGTGTCACCAGTGTAACCAGTGTCACCATCACCACCATCCACTGTCGCCAGTGCCACCAGTGTCACCACCCGTTGCGACCAGTGTCACCGCATCACCAGCAGTGTGACCACTGTCACCACAGCCACCACTGCATCATCCCCATGGCCACCAGTACCACCAGTACCACCAGTGCTGTCAGCCCCATCCCCACCAGTGCCACCAGTACCACCAGTGCCACCAGTGCCATCAGTGCCACCATCACCATCCCCACCAGTGCCACCATCCCCATCCCCACCAGTGCCACCATCCCCATTACCACCAGTGCCACCAGTATTATCAGTGACCCCATCACTATCAGTGCCACCACTGCCACCATCCCAATGGCCACCAGTACCACCAGTGTCACCATCCCCATTACCACCAGTATCACCAGTGCCACCGTCCCCAGTGCCACCAGCGCCACCAGTGTCACCATCCCCAATGGCCACCACCATCCCCATCACCACCAGTACCACCAGTATCACCAGTGCCACCATCCCAATGGCCATCAGTGTCACCATCCCCATCCCCACCAGTACCACCAGTATCACCAGTGCCACCATCCCCATGGCCACCACCATCCCCATCACCACCAGTACCACCAGTATCACCAGTGCCACCATCCCAATGGCCATCAGTGTCACCATCTCCATCCCCACCAGTACCACCAGTATCACCAGTGCCACCATCCCAATGGCCACCAGTGTCACCATCCCCATGGCCACCACCATCCCCATCCCCACCAGTACCACCAGTATCACCAGTGCCACCATCCCAATGGCCATCAGTGTCACCATCCCCATCCCCACCAGTACCACCAGTATCACCAGTGCCACCATCCCAATGGCCACCAGTGTCACCATCCCCATGGCCACCACCATCCCCATCCCCACCAGTACCACCAGTATCACCAGTGCCACCATCCCCATGGCCACCACCATCCCCATCCCCACCAGTACCACCAGTATCACCAGTGCCACCATCCCGATGGCCACCACCATCCCCATCCCCACCAGTACCACCAGTATCACCAGTGCCACCATCCCCATCCCCACCAGTGCCACCCCCCACTCCATTGGCACCGCGGTGACGTTCACTACTGCGGGTTCCCACGGGGGGGAGGAGGGGGCGTGGCCACCGTTTCCCTTGGCAACCATCGCCCCGCCCCTCCCCCTTCCCCCCCCCCCCCCTTAGGTCCGGGGCGGTGCCGCGCGCACCCGAAGTGGGGGGGGGGGGGGGGAGGGGAGGGAGAAGTGAGAAGGGGGCGGGGCCAGCGGGGGCGCGCGCGGCGGGGGCGGAGCGTGAGCGCGCGGGGCGGCGGCGGCGGGAGGGTGAGTGTGGAACGGCGTGAAACGGGTCTGGAACGGTGTGGAACGGGTCTGGAACGGTGTGAAACGGGTCTGAAACGGTGTGGAACGGGTCTGAAACGGCGTGAAACGGTGTGGAACGGGTCTGGAACGGTGTGGAACGGTGTGGAACGAGTCTGGAACGGTGTGAAACGGCGTGAAACGGGTCTGAAACGGCGTGAAACGGTGTGGAACGGGTCTGAAACGGCGTGAAACGGTGTGGAACGGGTCTGAAACGGTGTGAAACGGGTCTGAAACGGCGTGAAACGGGTCTGAAACGGTGTGGAGCGGGTCTGAAACGGCGTGAAACGGGTCTGGAACGGTGTGGAACGGTTCTGAAACGGTGTGGAACGGGTCTGAAACGGTGTGGAACGGGTCTGGAACGGCGTGAAACGGTGTGGAACGGGTCTGAAACGGTGTGGAACGGGTCTGAAACGGCGTGGAACGGGTCTGAAACGGCATGAAACGGGTCTGAAACGGTGTGGAGCGGGTCGGAAACGGCTTTGAACGGGTCCGAAACGGCATGAAACGGGTCTGAAACGGTGTGGAACGGCTCCGAAACGGGCGTGAAACAGGGCTGAAACGGCGTGGAGCGGGGTGAACCGGGTGCGGGGCTGAGTGTGCAAGGTGGGGGGGGGTGAGTGTGCAAGGGGGGGGTGACATTGAGCGTGCGCGGCCGGTGCCGAGCGTGCAAGGGCTTGGGGGGGGGGGGGCACAAGCGTTTGGGGGTGCAGGGACGTGTGCAGAGCCCGTGGTGAGTGTGCAAGGCCCATAGGGCCCAATGTGGGGCCCATAGGGCCCATAGTGAGCGTGCAAGAGGCGTTGTGAGCGTGCAAAGCCCCATAGGGACCGTGTGGGGCCCCATAGCGAGTGTGTGTGCCCCATAGTGAGCGTGCAAGACCCGTGGTGAGCGTGCAATGGCCATTGTGAGCGTGCGCATCCCATAGTGAGCGTGCGAGACCCGTGGTGAGTGTGCAAAGCCCCATAGAGACCATGCAGGGCCCATAGCGAGTGTGCAAAGCCCCATAGGGACCATGCAGGGCCCATAGTGAGTGTGCAAAGCCCCATAGGGGCCATGCAGGGCCCATAGTGAGTGTGCAAAGCCCATATAGACAATGAGGGGCCCATAGGGACCGTGCACATCCCATAGTGAGCGTGCAAGACCCGTGGTGAGTGTGCAAAGCCCATAGAGACCATGCGGGGCCCATAGAGACCATGCATATCCCATAGGGAGCTGGTGCATCCCATAGGGACCAGGTGCATCCATAGGGACCAGGTGCATCCATAGGGAGCAGGCGCATCCTATAGGGGCCAGGCACATCCATAGTGACAGGGTACACCCCATAGGGACCACAAGCATCCCATAGGGACCACGCACATCCCATAGTGAGTGTGCACACCCCATAGTGACCACACATCCCATAGGGACCACGCACATCCATAGGGACCTCGTATATCCCATAGTGACCGTGCACATTCCATAGGGGTCAGGCCCATCCCATAAGGACCGTGCACATCCATAGGGGCCAGGCACATCCACAGTGACCGTGCACATCCCATAGGGACCAGGCACATCCATAGGCACCTGGTGCATCCCATAGTGACCACGCACATCCTATAAGGGCCAGGCACATCCATAGGGACCTGGTGCATCCATAGGGACCTGGCGCATCCCATAGGGACCAGGCACATCCGTAGGGACCTGGTGCATCCGTAGGGACCTGGTGCATCTATAGGGACCTGGCGCATCCCATAGGGACCAGGCTCATCCATAGGGACCAGGCCCGTCCCATAGGGACCAGGCACATCCATAGGGACCTGGTGCATCCATAGGGACTGTGCACATCCATAGGGACCTGGTGCATCCATAGGGACCGTGCGCATCCCATAGGGACCTGGTGCATCCATAGGGACCTGGTGCATCCATAGGGACCTGGTGCATCCATAGGGACCAGGCCCATCCCTAGGGACCGTGTGCTTGAGCCGCCGCCGCCGCCGCACGTGGCCCCCGCGTGTGCGGGGATGCGGCCGGGGGCCGGGTCCCCCCCGGCTGCCCCCGGGCCTCTTGGGGGGGCCCCCGGGGGGGCTGTAAACGAAGGGGGGGGGCGGAGCCATGTGGGGCCCCCCCCAACCCGGCCCCCCCTGGGCCCTGCGGGGCACCCTGGGGCCCCCCCCCGGGCCCCGTCTCAGCCTGGAGGGCGGCAGCAGGACCGTGGCTGGTAGGAAATGGGGGGGGGGGGGGGGGGGGGTCGGGATGGGGGGGGGGGGGTGATGATAATGGGGGGGACCCCCGGATTGGGGGGGTTATAATGAGGGGAGGCTGATAATGGGGGGGGGGTGATAATGGGGGGGGGCGAGATTGTGGGGAGCTGAGGTTGAGGGAGGGGGATACAAGGGGGAGCCCTGAGATTGGGGGGGGTCAGGGATAGGGGGGTTAATGGGGTTTGGGGGGGGGGTGTTAGAGTTTAGGGGACCCTATGATTTTGGGGGGGGGGGGGATAAAGGGGATTTGGGGGGGGGCAGAATTAGGGGGAAATGAAGGCCAAGGGGGGGGGGTTAAGGGTATTGAGGGGGGGCAGAGTTTGGGGGGACCCCAGGGCATGGGGATATCCCTTGTTATGGGAGGGGGGGGGAAGTGGAATGAAGGGGGGGGGGGCCTCAGGGCCCTCCCCAGTACTTAGGGGACCCGTGGGTCCCATTGACCCCCCATAACCCCCTTCTGGGACCCCCCCAGGACCCCTGAACCCCCCCCATATCCCTCCCTTATCCCTCCTTAACCCCCCCCACCTCCCCCAGCACCCCCTTGGTCCCCCCATATCCCCCCCTTAGGACCCCCATATCACCCCAGGACCCCCATAACCCCACCCCCCAGGACCCACCCCCCCCCCAAGAAACTTTGGGACCCCCCCCATTCCCTCCTGGACCCCCTATAGCCCCCCCATAGCCCTATCAGAACCCCTCGATGGGAAGTGAGGGGATGTTGGGGTCCCCCCCCATGCCCCCCCCCCTTGTCCCCTCATGCTCTTCTCTGTGTCCCCCCCCCACTTCTTTGTCCCCAGATTACCACGGAGGCCGCTCCCGTAGGAAGAGCGTTCCGGGTGGAAGCAGTACAGCATCAACATGGATGCCCCCCCAGCCCCCCCCTTCCGGCCCTCGGTGAGCACACGCCTGTCGCCATGGTTACCACCATCCGCACACGCCTGTTGCCATGGCTACCACCATCCGCACACGCCTGTCGCCATGGTTACCGCCATCCGCACACGCCTGTCGCCATGGTTACCCCCATCATGCGTGTTGCTGGAGCCTCCTGCATGCGGGTGTTGCTGTGGTTACCGTGGCCTGCACATGTATGTTGCTATGGTTACTGCGTCGCGCACATGGATGCCGTCGTGGTTATCCCATCATGCTACATGTATGTTGCTATGGTTACTGCATCGCGCACATGGGTGTCATCGTGGTTATCCCATCATGCTACATGTATGTTGCTATGGTTACTGCATCGCGCACATGGATGCCGCCGTGGTTATCCCATCATGCTACATGTATGTTGCTATGGTTACTGCATCACGCACATGGATGCTGTCGTGGTTATCCCACCATGCTACATGTATGTTGCTATGGTTACTGCGTCGCGCACATGGGTGTCATCGTGGTTATCCCATCATGCTACATGTATGTTGCTATGGTTACTGCATCGCGCACATGCATGCTGTCATGGTTATCCCATCATGCTACATGTATGCTGCTGGAGTTATTGTGGTCCCACACACGTGTTGCCGTGGTTACACTGGTCCTGCACATGTATGCTGCTGCGGTTACCCCATCATGCACATGTATGTCGCCATGGTCACTCCCCTGGTCCTGCACAGATGTATGACCTTGGTTACCGTATCCTGCACACGTGTGTTGCCGTGGTTACTGCATCATGCACATGTATGTCACCATGGTTATCCCATCATGCACATGTATGTCACCATGGTTATCCCATCAAGCACATGTATGTTGCCATGGTCACCCGCTTGTCCTGCGCACACGTATGACCTTGGTTACCCTGGTCCTGCACACATATGTTACCGTGGTAACGTCATCCTGCACACGTATGTTGCTACGGTCACCCCATCCTGCACACACGTATGACCTTGGTTATCCCTGTCCCGCCCATGCCTGTTGCCATGGTTACCCTACCCCCCCCCCCCCGTGCACACACGTGTTACCGCGGTTGCCCCCATCCCACACGGCCCCTTCCCCGGCTCCTCCACACGCCTGTTCCCATGGTAACCCCACTCCCACCTTCCCTGTCCCCATGGCAACCCCTGGCGCGTGCTACCCGTCGCTATGGTAACCCCGGTCACCGTACCACCCATCACCATGGTGACCCCGTTCCCACGCTCCCCGTCGCCATGGCAACCCGGGTCCTATACAACCATCGCCATGGCAAGCGTCAGCAGCCAGCACCCTGCTCCTGCATCACTCGTTGCCATGGTAACCCTGGTCCTGCACCACCCGTCGCCATGGTAATGCGGTTCCTATGCTTCTCATCGCCATGGTAACTGTGACCACCTATCTCCAAGGTAGCCCTGCTCCTATGCTCCCCATCACCATGGTAACCCCGGCCCTACATCACGCATCACCATGGCAACCCTGCTCCCACGCTCCCCGTCACCATGGCAACCCCGCTCCTACATCACTCGTTGCTATGGTAACCCTGCTCCCGCACCACCCGTCACTGTGTTAACCCTGCTCCTATACTACCATCACCATGGTCACCCTGACCACCCATTGACATAGTGACCCTGGTCCTACATCCCCCCACCACCATGGTCACCTTGGTCCTACATCCTCCATCACCATAGCAACCCTGACCACCCATTGACATAGTGACCCTGGTCCTACATCCCCCCACCACCATGGTCACCTTGGTCCTACATCCTCTATCACCATAGCAACCCTGACCACCCATTGACATAGTGACCCTGGTCCTACATCCCCCCACCACCATGGTCACCCTAGTCCTACATCCTCCATCACCATGGTAACCCCGGCCATAACACCCCCATCACCATGGTCACCCTGGTCCTACCCCCCCATCCCATTGTAACCCCGACCACCCATTGACACAATAACCAAGGTCCTACCTCCCCATCACCATGGTCACCCCGGTCCTACATCCTCCATCACCATGGTCACCCTGGCCACCCATTGACACAATAACCAAGGTCCTACCTCCCCCATCACCATCGTCACCCTGGTCCTACATCCTCCATCACCATGGTAACCCCGGCCACCCATTGACACAATAACCAAGGTCCTACATCCCCCATCACCATGGTCACCCCAGTCCTACATCCTCCATCACCATGGTAACCCCGCCACCCATTGACACAATAACCAAGGTCCTACCTCCCCATCACCATGGTCACCCTGGTCCTACATCCTCCATCACCATGGTAACCCCAGCCACCCATTGACACAATAACCAAGGTCCTACCTCCCCCATCACCATGGTCACCCTGGTCCTACATCCTCCATCACCATGGTAACCCGGCCACCCATTGACACAATAACCAAGGTCCTACCTCCCCCATCACCATTGTCACCCCGGTCCTACCCCCCCCCATCCCCGCAGCTCCTCCACCCATCCCCACATCCCCACCACGGTCCCTTGCGCCCCCCAAACCCCTTGATCCCCCATGATCCCATGACCTTCCCTGACCCCCCGGACCCTTCCCACCCCCCCGGGCCCCCCCATGGGCCCCCCCTTCAGCCGCCTGTACCCCAGCAAGGCTTCCTGAGCCGCCGCCTGAAGAGCTCCATCAAGCGCACCAAGAGCCAGCCCAAGCTCGACCGCACCAGCAGCTTCCGTCAGATCCTGCCCCGCTTCCGCAGCGCCGACCATGACAGGTGGGGTGACGTCACGGTGACGTCACGGTGACGTCAGCCGGCGGTGGTGGCGTGGGGACGGTCTCAAGGGCGGGGGTGGGGATGAGGATGGTGAACTGATGGAGATGGTCAAGTGATGGGATGGGGATGGTCAAGTGATGGAGATGGTCAGGTGGTGGGGATGAGGATGGTCAGCTGATGGAGATGGTCAAGTGATGGGGATGAGGATGGTCAGCTGATGGGGATGGTCAAGTGATGGAGATGGTCAAGTGATGGGGATGGTCAAGTGATGGAGATGGTCAAGTGATGGGGATGGTCAAGTGGTGGAGATGGTCAGCTGATGGAGATGGTCAAGTGATGAGAATGAGGATGGTCAGCTGATGGAGATGGTCAGGTGGTGGGGATGGTCAAGTGATGGAGATGGTCAAGTGATGGGGATGGGGATGGTCAGCTGATGGAGATTGTCAAGTGGTGGGGATGAGGATGGTCAGCTGATGGAGATGGTCAAGTGATAAGGATGAGGATGGTCAAGTGATGGAGATGGTCAAGTGATGGAGATGGTCAAGTGATGGGGATGAAGATGACCAAGTGATGGAGATGGTCAGGTGATGGGGATGAAGATGGTCACCTGATGGAGATGGTCAAGTGATGGGGATGAGGATGGTCACCTGATGGAGATGGTCAAGTGATGGGGATGGTCAAGTGATGGGATGAAGATGACCAAGTGATGGAGATGGTCAGGTGATGGGGATGGTCACCTGGTGGAGATGGTCAGCTGATGGAGGTGGTCAAGTGATGGTCCTTATGCTGTGATCACCCTATTTTAGGGCAGATGCCCCCCCTGGGATCCCCTATTTTGGGTGTCTCCTCTTTTGGGGGTGGCCCAGACTCCCACATCTTGAGGGCCTTGGTGGGGGGGCCCCCACGGGAGGTGCCATTGGTGGGGTTGGGGGGGGTGACTCCCGGGTGTCCCCCCACGTTGTTCCCCCCCCCAACCCAGGGCCCGGCTGATGCAGAGCTTCAAGGAGTCCCATTCGCACGAGTCCCTGCTGAGCCCCAGCAGCGCGGCCGAGGCTCTGGAGCTGAACCTGGATGAAGACTCCATCATCAAGGCTGTGCACAGCAGCATCCTGGGCCAGGAGTTCTGCTTCGAGGTAGGGTGCAGAGCTCTGGCCATGCCTGTGGTGTCCGGTCCTCTCCATTGATGGATGAAGGATGGATGGAGGATGGAGGATGGATGATGGATGGATGATGGATGGATGGATGGATGGATGATGGGTGGATGATGGATGGATGATGGATGGATGGATGATGGATGATGAATGATGGTTGGGTGGATGGTGGATGGGTGGATGATGGATGGATGATGGATGATGGATGACAGATGGATGATGAATGATGAATGGGTGATGGATGGACGATAGATGATGGATGGATGGATGGATGACAGATGGGCAATGGATTATGGATGATGGATGATGTATGGATGATGGATGATGGTTAGATGATGGATGGGCAATGGATGATGGATGATAGATGACGGATGGATGATGAATGATGAATGGATGATGGATGGACGATTGATGATGGGTGGATGATGGATGAATGGATGATGGATGGATGGATGATGGATGACAGTTGGATGATGGATGATTGATGAATGATTGATGGACGATGGATGATGGATGGACGGATGATGGATGGATGGGCAATGGATGATGGATGATGGATGATGGATGGATGATGGATGATGGTTGGATGATGGATGGGCAATGGATGATGGATGATGGATGACGGATAGATGATGAATGATGAATGGATGATGGATAGATGATTGATGATGGGTGGATGATGAATGGATGGATGATGGATGATGGTTGGATGATGGATGATTGATGAATGATTGATGGACAATGGATGATGGATGGACGGATGATGGATGGATGATGGATGATGGTTGGATGATGGATGATGGATGGGGGGTTGACCATCATCAACGCCCCCTCTCAAGGTGACCACAGCTTCTGGGACCAAGTGCTTCGCCTGCCGCTCGGCTGCTGAGAGGGACAAATGGATCGAGAACCTGCAGAGGGCTGTGAAGCCCAACAAGGTGAGGGGGCAGCTGGTGGGGATGGGCAAGTGGTGGGGATGGGAATGGTCAATGGATGGGGATGGTGACGGTCAGCTGATGGAGACAGTCAACTGGTGGGGATGGGAATGGTCAATGGATGGGGATGGTGACGGTCAGTTGATGGAGAGAGTCAACTGGTGGGGATGGGAATGGTCAATGGATGGGGATGGTGACGGTCAGCTGATGGAGAGGGTCAGCTGATGGAGAGAGTCAACTGGTGGGGATGGGAATGGTCAATGGATGGGGATGGTCAAGTGGTATGGATAAGAATGGTCAATTGGTGTGGATGTTGACAGTCACTGGTGGGAATAAGGATGCTCACTGGTGGTGATGGGGATGGTCACTGGTGAGGATGGGGATGGTCACTAGTGAGGATGGGGATGGTCACTGGTGAGGATGGGGATGGTCACTGATGGGGTTGGGGATGCTCACAGGTGGTGATAGGGATGCTCACTGGTGGAGATGGGGATGCTCATTGATGGGGATGGGGATGCTCCCTGATGGAGATGGGGATGCTCCCTGATGAGGATGGGGATGCTCATTGATAGGGATGGGGATGCTAATTGATGGGGATGGGGATGCTCATTGTTGGGGATGGGGATGCTCACTGGTTAGGATGGAGATGTTCATTGATGGAGATGGGGATGCTCATTGATAGGGATGGGGATGCTCACTGGTGGGGATGGGGATGCTCACTGGTTAGGATGGAGGTGTTCATTGATGGAGATGGGGATGCTCATTGATAGGGATGGGGATGCTCATTGTTGGGGATGGGGATGCTCACTGGTTAGGATGGAGATGTTCATTGATGGAGATGGGGATGCTCATTGATAGGGATGGGGATGCTCCCTGGTGGTGATGGGGATGCTCCCTAACAAGGATGGGGATGCTCATTGACAGGGATGGGGATGCTCCCTGATAGTGGTGGGGATGCTCATTGATGGGGATGGGGACGCTCACTGGTGAGGATAGGGATGCTCCCTAATGGGGTTGCTCATTGATAAGGATGGGGATGTTCATTGATGGTGATGGGGATGCTCATTGACAGTGATGGGGATGCTCACTGGTGAAGATGGGAATGCTCCCTAATGGGGATGGGGATGCTCATTGACAAGGATAGAGATGCTCATTGATGGTGATGGGGATGCCCATTGATAGGGATGGGGATGGTCATTGATGGGGATGGGGACGCTCATTGGTGAGGATAGGGATGCTCCCTAATGGGGATGCTCATTGACAGGGATGGGGATGCTCATTGACAGTGAGGGGGATGCTCATTGATGGGGATGGGGAGGCTCACTGGTGAGGATAGGGATGCTCCCTAATGGGGATGGGGATGCTCATTGACAAGGATGCAGATGCTCATTGACAGTGATGGGGATGCTCATTGACAGTGAGGGGGATGCTCATTGATGGGGATGGGGAGGCTCACTGGTGAGGATAGGGATGCTCCCTAATGGGGATGGGGATGCTCATTGACAAGGATGCAGATGCTCATTGACGGTGATGGGGATGCTCATTGATGGGGATGGGGACACTCACTGGTGAGGATAGGGATGCTCCCTAATGGGGATGCTCATTGCAGGGATGGGGATGTTCATTGACAGGGATGGGGATGCTCCCTGATAGTGGTGGGGATGCTCATTGATGGTGATGAGGATGCTCACTGGTGAGGATAGGGATACTCCCTAATGGGGATGGGGATACTCATTGACAAGGATAGAGATGCTCATTGACGGTGATGGGGATGCTCGTTGATGGGGATGGGGAGGCTCACTGGTGAGGATAGGGATGCTCCCTAATGGGGATGCTCATTGACAGGGATGGGGATGCTCATTGACAGTGAGGGGGATGCTCATTGATGGGGATGGGGAGGCTCACTGGTGAAGATGGGAATGCTCCCTAATGGGGATGGGGATGCTCATTGACAAGGATGCAGATGCTCATTGACAGTGATGGGGATGCTCATTGACAGGGATGGGGACGCTCACTGGCGGTGCCATCCCCAGGGTGGTCCCTACTCCTGGTGCCCCCTCTCAGCCGGCCTCTCCCCTTGACGTCCCCATGGCCGGTGGCCACTTCACCCATCCCCACCTCCTCGAGCTCCCCACGTCCTCACCCCATACGTCCCCCCCGTTCCCCATCCCCCCACCCCCCCACCGCCCCCCCCCTCCTCTCCCCTCCTCCCAATTTAGGACAACAGCCGTCGGGTGGACAACGTCCTGAAGCTGTGGGTGATCGAGGCACGGGACCTGCCCCCCAAGAAGCGCTACTACTGCGAGCTGTGCCTGGACGACATGCTCTACGCCCGCACCACCAGCAAGGCCCGCACCGACAACGTCTTCTGGGGCGAGCACTTCGAGTTCAACAACCTGCCGGCCGTGCGCACCATCCGGCTCCACCTCTACAAGGACACGGATAAGAAGCGGAAGAAGGATAAGAGCAACTACGTGGGGATGGTGAGCATCCCCATCGCCAGCGTCACCGGCAGGCACTTCGCCGAGCAGTGGTACCCGCTGAGCCAGCCCAGCGGGAGCAAGAGCAAGGCCGGGTGCCCGGCGTTGAGGGTGAAGAGCAGGTTCCAGACCATGAGCATCCTCCCCATGGAGCTCTACAAGGAGTTTGCCGAGTACGTGACCAATAACTACCGGATGCTGTGCGCGGTGTTGGAGCCCGTGTTGAGCGTGAAGAGCAAGGAGGAGGTGGCCTGCGCGTTGGTGCACATCCTGCAGAGCACCGGCAAGGCGAAGGTGGGGATGGGGATGGAGACGGGGATGGAGGGAGGAAGGGGGGGAAGGATGGAGGGTGGTTGGGTGGGGGGATTGATGGGGGGATGATGGATGGATGCGTGATGGACAGATGGACGATGGATGGATGGGTGATGGATGGATGATGGTTGGGTGATGGATGGGTGATGGATAGATGGATGGATGGATGATGGATGGGTGGGTGATGGATGAATGGATGGATGGATGGATGATGGATGGATGATGGATCAATGGATGGATGGATGGATGGATGATGAATCAATGGATGGATGGATGGATGATGGATGGATGGATGAAGACCGTGTGGAGATAGCTGGAAACAGTTGCATGACTAGATGGACAGGGACACGGATAAGGAGGTGGAGACAATCTGGGTAGAGGGGATGGACAGATGAATGTATGGATGGGTGATTGATGGATGATGGACAGATGGATGGATGATGGATGGATGATGGTTGGATGGATGATGGATGGATGATGGATGGATGATGCATGGATGGATGGATGGATGATGGATGGACAGATAGATGATGGATGATGGATGGATGATGGATGGATGGATGACGGATGATGGTTGGATGGATGATGGATGGACAGATGGATGAAAGATGTATGGATGTATGGATGATGGATGGATGACGGATGGATGATGGACGGATGATGGATGGATGATGCATGGATGATGGATGGATGGATGATGGATGGATGATGGATGGATGATGGATGATGGA
Organism: Lathamus discolor; assembly: GCF_037157495.1. NCBI lineage: Eukaryota > Metazoa > Chordata > Aves > Psittaciformes > Psittacidae > Lathamus > Lathamus discolor. The sequence goes on along the minus strand of NW_027069104.1, from coordinate 20,951 downwards.
TGATGAATGGATGATGGATGGATGGATGATGGATGGATGACGGATGATGGATGGATGGATGATGGATGGACAGATGGATGATGGATGATGGATGGATGATGGATGGATGACGGATGATGGTTGGATGGATGATGGATGGAAGATGTATGGATGGATGGATGATGGATGGATGGATGATGGATGATGGATGGTTGATGGATGTATGATGCATGGATGATGGATGGATGGATGGATGGATGGTTGGATGATGGATGGATGATGAATGGATGATGGATGGACGATGGATGAATGATGGATGATGGATGATGGATTGACGATGGATGAATGATGGATGATGAATGGATGATGGATGATGGATGGATGGACAGAACAGGGAGGATGGACACAAGGGTGCAGGGAGGGTGTCTGGGCACGGGGCTGCCCTGACAGCCATGGGCAGGACTTCCTGTCGGACATGGCCATGACGGAGGTGGATCGCTTCATGGACCGGGAGCACCTCATCTTCCGGGAGAACACCCTCGCCACGAAAGCCATCGAGGAGTATCTGAAACTCATCGGCCAGAAATACCTCAAGGATGCCATTGGTGAGCTTCACCAGGCCCCACGCATGGCCATGGTCCCATTGGGGTGCTTGGGTGCTCCCTACTCATGGGCGGTCCATTCCCAACCTGCATCCCGTTGTTATGGTGATAGGATGGTTGAGCAGTTGATGGTTGATGAGTGTGGGGACCAACGCATGGTCATGTCCCCATTGGCATGGCCATGGGATGGTTGGGTGGTCCCTTCTCATGGGTGGTCCATTCAAACCTGCATCCCCGTTGCTATGGTGATGGGACAGTTGGGTGGTCCCTTCTCATGGGTGGTCCATTCAAACCTGCATCCCCGTTGCTATGGTGATGGGACAGTTGGGTGGTCCCTTCTCATGGGTGGTCCATTCACACCTGCATCCCTGTTGCTATGGTAATGGGATGGTTGAGCAGTTGACGGGGACCAACGCATAGTTACGTCCCCATTGGCATGGCCATGGGATGGTTGGGTGCTCCCTACTCATGCGCGGTCCATTCCCAACCTGCATCCCTGTTGCTATGGTGATGGGATGGTTGGGTTCTCCCTTCTCATGGGTGGTCCATTCCCAACCTGCATTCCATTGCTACGGTGATGGGATGGTTGGGTGGTCCATTCACACCTGCATCCCCGTTGCTATGGTGATGGGACGGTTGGGTGGTCCCTTCTCATGGGTGGTCCATTCACACCTGCATCCCTGTTGCTATGGCGATGGGATGGTTGAGCAGTTGATGGTTGATGAGTGTGGAGACCAATGCATGGTCACGTCCCCATTGGCATGGCCACGGGATGGTTGGGTTCTCCCTACTCACGATCGCGTCCCCATTGTGGTGCCTTGGCCGTGGGTCAGTGGCGTGGTCCCTGATGTCCCCGGACCCCTCTGTTCCCCCCATCCAGGTGAGTTCATCCGAGCCCTATATGAGTCCGAGGAGAACTGCGAGGTGGACCCCATGAAGTGCTCAGCCTCCACCTTGGCCGACCACCAGGCCAACCTCCGCATGTGCTGCGAGCTGGCCCTCTGCAAGGTGGTCAACTCCCATTGGTGAGTCCTTGGGGCTGGGGCTGGGCAGGGGGTCCCTATTGTGGGTCCTGGACCATTGTTTGTGGGGTGTGTGTGTGTGTGTCCCATCGCCGTGCAGCGTGTTTCCGAGGGAGCTGAAGGAGGTCTTCGCCTCGTGGCGGCTGCGCTGCGCCGAGCGGGGCCGCGAGGACATCGCCGACCGCTTGATCAGCGCCTCGCTCTTCCTGAGGTTCCTGTGCCCCGCCGTGATGTCCCCCAGCCTCTTCGGGCTCATGCAGGAGTACCCGGACGAGCAGACCGCCCGCACCCTCACCCTCATCGCCAAGGTCATCCAGAACCTGGCCAACTTCACCAAGTGAGAGCGGGGCAAAAGGGGAAAGGTGGAAGGGAAAGGGGGGGGGGGGAGGTGGATGGAGTGGGAGTGATGGATGGATGATGGATGCATGGATGCATGGATGGTGGATGGATGATGGACAGATGGATGATGGATGGATGATGAATGATGGGTGGATGATGGATGGATGATAGATGATGGATGGATGGATGGATGATGGATAGGTGGATGGATGGATGATGGATGACAGATGATGGATTGATGATGGATGATGGATGGATAGATGATGGATGGATGGATGGATGGATGGATGGATGGATGGATGATGGATGGATGGATGATGGATGGATGGATGGATGATGAATGGATGGATGATGAATGATGGATGATGGGTGGATGATGGATGGGTGATAGATGATGGATGGTGGATGGATGATGGATGATGGATGGATGGATGATGGATGATGGATGATGGATGGATGATGGATCATAGATGATGGATGGATGGATGGGTGGGTGGATGGATGGATGATGGAGGATGGATGATGGATGATAGATGATGGCTGGATGGATGGGTGGATGGATGATGGATGATGGATGGATGATAAATGGATGATGGATGGATGGATAGACGGATGGATGGAGGATGGATGATGGATGGACAATGGATGATGGATGATGGATGGATGGATGATGGATGGATGGATGGATGATGGATGGATGATGGATGGATGATGGATGGATGGATGGATGATGGATGGATGATGGATGACGGCTGATGGATGGATGATGGATGATGCATAGATGATGGATTATGGATGGATGGATGATGGATGATCGATGGATGACGGATGGGTGGATGGATGATGGATGGATGGATGGATGGATGGATGGATGGATGGATGGATGATGGATGACAGATGATGGATGATAGATGATGGCTGGATGGATGGGTGGATGGATGATGGATGATGGATGGATGATGAACTATGGATGATGGATGATGGATGGATGACAGATGATGGATGATAGATGATGGATGGATGGATGATGGATGACAGATGAAGGATGGATGGATGGATGATGAATTATGGATGATGGATGATGGATGGATGACAGATGATGGATGATGGATGGATGGATGATGGATGACAGATGATGGATGATGGATGGATGGATGATGGATGACAGATGATGGATGGATGGATGGATAAGTTGTACAGACAGACGGAGGACAAACAGACAGCCAAGCTACGTGAATACGCGATGGAGCTTTAGGAAGAAAGCTGTGGGGACAGAAGAGACAGAGCGTGGTGGCCAAGGCCGGTGCAGGGAGGGACAACAGCTCTTGGGGGGTGGCCTTGAAGAGCTCCTGCCCACAGGTTTGGCAGCAAGGAGGAGTACATGGCCTTCATGAACGAGTTCCTGGAGCTGGAGTGGACCAGCATGCAGCAGTTCCTCTATGAGATCTCCAACCTGGACACCCTCACCAACAGCACCAGCTTCGAGGGCTACATCGACCTGGGCCGCGAGTTGTCCACCCTGCATGCCCTTCTCTGGGAGGTCATGTCCCAGCTCAGCAAGGTACCCCCCATCCCTGTGACGTGTGGGGCCTCTCCTGGGTGCTGACCAGGGCCTGGACCCCTTGGAGGACACCCAGGGGAGGTCTTGGGGTCCTGGAGGTCTGGGTGGCCCTGAAAGGGTATTTTGGGTGCTCATCTACTCATGAGACACTATGGGAGGTCATTGGGGTCCCATCCACCCATGTCCCCCCATGGGAGGTCATTGGGGTCCCATCCACCCATGTCCACTAAGGAGAAGTCATTGGGGTCCCATCAACCCATGTCCCCCCATGGGAGGTCATTGAAGTCCCATCCACCCATGTCTCCTAACGAGAGGTCATTGAGGTCCTATCAACCCATGACCTCCCTTGTGTGATCATTGAGGTCCCATCCACTCATGTCCATCAGTGGGAGGCCATTGAGGTCCCATCCACCCATGTCCCACCATGAGTGGTCATTGGGGTCCTATCTCTCCATGTCTTCCTCAGAGGTGGTCATTGGGGTCCAAGACCCCCATATCTCACCATGGGAGGTCATTGGGGTGCCATCAACCCATGTCCCCCCATGGGAGGTCATTGAGGTCCCATCCACCCATGTCCCCCCATGGGAGGTCATTGAGGTCCCATCCACCCATGTCCCACCATAAGTGGTCATTGAGGTCCTATCTCTCCATGTCTTCCTCAGAGGTGGTCATTGGGGTCCAAGACCCCCATATCTCACCATGGGAGGTCATTGGGGTGCCATCAACCCATGTCCTCCCATGTGTGATCATTGAGGTCCCATCCACCCATGTCCCACCATAAGTGGTCATTGGGGTCCTATCTCTCCATGTCTTCCTCAGAGGTGGTCATTGGGGTCCAAGACCCCCATATCTCACCATGGGAGGTCATTGGGGTGCCATCAACCCATGTCCCCCCATGGGAGGTCATTGAGGTCCCATCCACCCATGTCCCCCCATGGGAGGTCATTGAAGTCCCATCCACCCATGTCCCACCATGAGTGGTCATTGGGGTCCTATCTCTCCATGTCTTCCTCAGAGGTGGTCATTGGGGTCCAAGACCCCCATATCTCACCATGGGAGGCCATTGAGGTCCCATCAACCCATGTCCCCCCATGAAAGGTCACTGAGGTCCCATCAACCCATGTCCCCCCATGGAAGGTCACTGAGCTCCCACTCACCCATGTCCCCCCATAGGTGCTCACTGCGGTCCGAGGCCCCCATGTCCCACAATGGGAGGTCCCTGAGGCCCCATCCGCCCCTGTCCCCCCCCCATAGGAGGTCACCGGTGGTGGGGGGGGTGGTGGTGGTGGTGGTGGTGCCAGGCGGTCGCTGTCCGCAGGAGGCGCTGCTGAAGCTGGGGCCGCTGCCGCGGCTGCTGACGGACATCAGCGTGGCCCTGCGCAACCCCCACCTGCAGCGGCAGCCCAGCCAGGGCGAGCGCCTGCCCCCCAAGGGGCTGGTGCTGCGGGGGCCCTCGGCCGACCTCCAGCCCTACCTCGTGCGTGACCTCAACAGGTGAGGAACAAACCCACCCACCCCCCCAAGAACCCACTGGGGTACCCCCAACAGCATCATGGTACCCACAGCATCATCATGGTACCCCCAACAGCATCATCATGGTACCCCCAACAGCATCATGGTACCCCCAACAGCATCATGGTACCCACAGCATCATCATGGTACCCCCAACAGCATCATGGTACCCCCAACAGCATCATGGTACCCACAGCATCATCATGGTACCCCCAACAGCATCATCATGGTACCCCCAACAGCATCATGCTACCCCCAACAGCATCATGGTACCCACAGCATCATCATGATACCCACAATAGCATCATGGTACCCCCCCATCATCATGGTACCCACAATAGCATCATGGTACCCACAGCATCATCATGGTACCCACAACAGCATCATGGTACCCACAACAGCATCATGGTACCCACAGCATCATCATGGTACCCCCCCATCATCATGGTACCCACAATAGCATCATGGTACCCACAGCATCATCATGGTACCTCCCCATCATTATGGTACCCACAATAGCATCATGGTACCCACAGCATCATCATGGTACCCACAACAGCATCATGGTACCCACAATAGCATCATGGTACCTCCCCATCGTCATGGTACCCACAGTAGTATCATGGTACCCACAGCATCATCATGGTACCCCCAACAGCACCATGGTACCCACAATAGCATCATAGTACCCACAGCATCATTATGGTACCTCCCCATCATCATGGTACCTCCCCATCATCATGGTACCCCCAGCATCATCATGGTACCCCCAACAGCATCATGGCACCTCGCCATCATCATGGTACTCACAATAGCATCATGGTATCCACCATATCATCATGGTACCCCCAGGAGCATCATGGTACCTCCCCATCATCATGGTACCCACAGCATCATTATGGTACCTCCCCATCACCATGGTACCTCCACATGACCATGGTACCTCCACATCATCATGGTATCCCCAACAGCATCATGGTACCCCCAACTGCATCATGGTACCCACAGCATCATCATGGTACCCACAATAGCATCATGGTACCCACAGCATCATCATGGTACCCCCAACAGCATCATGGTACCCACAACAGCATCATGGTACCTCCCCATCACCATGGTACCTCCACACCATCACAGTACCTCTCCATGTCCCCCCACTGTCACCACCCACGTCCTCGTGGTGGCCCCCGGTCGCAGTTGGGGTGTCACCTCCTACCGTGGGTCCCCATGCTCACCCCAGTCTCTGCCCCACAGCTCCGTTGACCTCCAGTCCTACATGGTGCGGGGCCTCAATAGGTGAGTGATGGGGATGGGGACAATGTGGGACGGGGATGGGATGGGGACAGGGATGGGATGGGAATGGGGATGGGATGGAGATGGAGATGGGATGGAGATGGGATGGGGATGGAGATGGGATGGGGATGGGGATGGGATGGGGATGGGGATGGGGATGGAGATGGGATGGGGATGGAGATGGGATGGGGATGGGGATGGAGCTAGAGATGGAAATGAGGATGGGATGGGAATGAAAGGAGTTGGGATGGGGATGGGGATGGAGATGAAAATGGACATGGGTCTGGGGATGGACATGGAGCTAGAGATGGAGATAGGGATGGAGATGATGATGAGGATGGAGATGGAGCTAGAGATGGAGGTGAGGATGGGATAGGGTGAGGATGGAGATGGGTCTGGAGATGGAGATGTGATAGGATAAGAATGGAGATGGAGATGAGGATGTGATGGGCTGAGGATGGCGATGGAGCTAGAGATGGAGATAAGGATGGGATGAGGATGGAGCTGGAGCTGGAGCTGGGGATGTGATGGAGATGAGGATGGGATGGGATGAGGATGGAGATGGAGATAAGGATGTGATGGGATGAGAATGGAGATGAAGATGAGGCTGGAGATGAGGATGGGATGGGATGAGGATGGAGGTAAGGATGGGATGAGGATGGAGATAAGGATGTGATGGGATGAGAATGGAGATGAAGATGAGGCTGGAGATGAGGATGGGATGGGATGAGGATGGAGATGAGGATGGGATGGGATGAGGATGGAGATAAGGATGGAGATGAAGATGAGGCTGGAGATGAGGATGGGATGGGATGAGGATGGAGGTAAGGATGGGATGAGGCTGGAGATAAGGATGGGATGAGGATGAGGCTGGAGATGGGATGAGGCTGGAGATGGGGATGGAGATGAAGATGAGGCTGGAGATGAGGATGGGATGGGATGAGGATGGAGATAAGAATGGGATGAGGATGGAGATGGAGATGGTGATGTGATGGAGATAAGGATGTGATGGGATGAGAATGGAGATGGGGATGGAGATGAAGATGAGGCTGGAGATGAGGATGGGATGGTATGAGGCTGGAGATAAGGATGGGATGGTATGAGGCTGGAGGTGGGGATGGGGATGGAGATGAAGATGAGGCTGGAGATGAGGATGGGATGGGATGAAGCTGGAGATGAGGATGGGATGGGATGAGGATGGAGATGAGGATGGGATGAGGATGAGGCTGGAGATGGGATGGAGCTGGAGATGGGGATGAAGATGAAATGAGGCTGGAGATGGGGATGGAGATGAAGATGAGGCTGGAGATGAGGACGGGATGAGGATGAAGCTGGAGATGGGATGGAGCTGGAGATGGGGATGGAGATGAAGATGAGGATGGAGATGGGGATGGAGATGAGGATGGAGATGGAGATGGGGATGTGATGGAGATGAGGATGGGATGGGATGAGGATGGAGATGGAGATAAGGATGGGATGGGATGAGGATGGAGATGGGGATGGAGATGAGGATGGAGATGGAGATGGGGATGTGATGGAGATGAGGATGGGATGGGATGAGGATGGAGATGGAGATGAAGATGAGACTGGAGATGGGGATGGGATGGGATGAGGCTGGAGATAAGGATGGGATGAGGATGAGGCTGGAGGTGGGGATGGGGATGGAGATGAAGATGAGGCTGGAGATGAGGATGGGATGGGATGAAGCTGGAGATGAGGATGGGATGGGATGAGGCTGGAGATGAGGATGGGATGAGGATGAGGCTGGAGATGGGATGAGGCTGGAGATGGGGATGGAGATGAAGATGAGGCTGGAGATGAGGATGGGATGGGATGAGGCTGGAGATGAGGATGGGATGAGGATGAGGCTGGAGGTGGGGATGGGGATGGAGATGAAGATGAGGCTGGAGATGAGGATGGGATGGGATGAAGCTGGAGATGAGGATGGGATGGGATGAGGCTGGAGATGGGGATGGAGATGGAGATGAGGCTGGAGATGAGGATGGGATGGGATGAGGATGCAGATGAGGATGGAGATGAGGATGGGATGAGGATGAGGCTGGAGATGGGATGAGGCTGGAGATGGGGATGGAGATGAAGATGAGGCTGGAGATGAGGATGGGATGGGATGAGGATGCAGATGAGGATGGAGATGAGGATGGGATGAGGATGAGGCTGGAGATGGGGCTGGAGATGGAGATGAGGACGTAATGGGCTGAGGCTGGAGATGGGGATGGAGATGAAGAAGAGGCTGGGATGGATGTGGAGCAGGACCGCGGCACGGAGCTTACCCTCCCCTTTCCCCCCCCCCCAAATCCCCGCAGCTCCATGGAGGTTCCCCGCCTGCCCTCCCCGCCGCAGGAGAAGGGCCCGCAGGAGGTGCTGGTCCTGAGCCGCCCCCCCCTCGCCCGTTCCTCCCCTGCCTATTGCACCAGCAGCTCCGACCTGACCGAGCCCGAAGGGGGCCGGGGGGCCCTGGGGGTGGGCAAGAGCGTGTCCATGCTGGACCTCCAGGACGGCCGCGTCGACAGCGTCCCCAGCCTCCCCGCAGAGCTGCTCGCAGCCGGGGGCCCGGCCCCGGGGGGGGTCGGAGGAGGAGGAGGAGGAGGAGGAGGAGGAGGAGGAGGAGGAGGGCTCCGTCCGGGCCGCTTGTCCCAAGGCAGCGCCTCCAGCCTGGCCCCTCCTCGTTTGGGGGTGCCGGATCCCGGTGGTCCCCAATTGCGGGTCCCACTTTCGTTCCAGAACCCTTTGTTCCATTTGGCAGCCGATGGACCCTTAAGGGGTCCGGAAGCCGGGGGGGGGGAAGGATCTTTCGCCCCTCCTTTGCACGGGTACAGCAAGAGCGAGGAGTTGGTGGCTCCTCCGCCTTCCAAGCACATCACCCATAGCCACAGCTACAGCGATGAGTTCGGCCGGCCCGGGGGGGACTTCGGGCGGAGGCAATTGTCCCTGCAGGACAGCCTGGCCCCCCCCCAGATCACCATCGGGGCCCCCCCGCCTCCAACCCCAAGGGGGGCAAGGGCAGGGAAAGGGGGGGGAGCGGGGCCGTCGGCTCTCGGGGTGCCCTCGAAGCCCCGGCCGGCCAGCGGGAACCTGTTGGCATCGCCGGAGCCGGCCTATGGGCCCCCCCGGTCCAGGCAACCGTCCCTGGCCAAGGAGGCGTCGGTGGCGGGGATGAAGGCGCCGGTGACGAAGCAGGTGGGGAGATGGGGGTGAGGTGGGGATGGGGAGATGGGGAGATGGGGGTGATGGGGATGTGGTGAGATGGGGGAGATGGGGACATGGGGGTGAGATGGGGATGGGGATATGGGGAGATGGGGGTGATGGGGATGTGATGCTATGGGGGAGATGGGGACATTGGGGTGATGGGGAGATGGTGGTGAGGTGGGGATGGGGATATGGGGAGATGGGGGTGATGAGGATGTGATGCTATGGGGGAGATGGGGACATGGGGTGATATGGGGGAGATGGGGGTAAGGTGGGGATGGGGATATGGGGAGATGGGGGTGATGGGGATGTGATGATATGGGGGAGATGGGGGTGATGGGGAGATGGGGTGAGGTGGGGATGGGGATATGGGGAGATGGGGGTGATGGGGATGTGATGCTATGGGGGAGATGGGGACATGGGGTGATATGGGGGAGATGGGGGTAAGGTGGGGATGGGGATATGGGGAGATGGGGGTGATGGGGATGTGATGCTATGGGGGAGATGGGGACATTGGGGTGATGGGGAGATGGTGGTGAGGTGGGGATGGGGATATGGGGAGATGGGGGTGATGAGGATGTGATGCTATGGGGGAGATGGGGACATGGGGTGATATGGGGGAGATGGGGGTAAGGTGGGGATGGAGATATGGGGAGATGGGGGTGATGGGGATGTGATGCTATGGGGGAGATGGGGACATTGGGGTGATGGGGAGATGGGGGTGATGGGGAGATGGGGGTGATGGGGAGATGGGGATGTGGTGGGGATGGGGGTGATGGGGATGTGGTGATATGGGGGAGATGGGGACATGGGGGTGATGGGGAGATGGGGGTGATGGGGAGATGGGGGTGAGATGGGGATGGGGATATGGGGAGATGGGGGTGATGGGGATGTGATGCTATGGGGGAGATGGGGACATTGGGGTGATGGGGAGATGGTGGTGAGGTGGGGATGGGGATATGGGGAGATGGGGGTGATGAGGATGTGATGCTATGGGGGAGATGGGGACATGGGGTGATATGGGGGAGATGGGGGTAAGGTGGGGATGGGGATATGGGGAGATGGGGGTGATGGGGATGTGATGATATGGGGGAGATGGGGGTGATGGGGAGATGGGGTGAGGTGGGGATAAGGATGGGGGTGAGGATATGGGGATGACGGGGAGATGGGGCTGATGGGGATGTGATGATATGGGGGACATGGGGACATGGGGGTGATGGGGAGATGGTAAGCAGGAGATGGGGATGGGGAGATGGGGAGATGGGGGTGATGGGGGTGATGGGGATGTGATGCTATGGGGGACATGGAGACGTGGCGGGGATGGGGAAATGGGGACATGGGGATATGGTAGGGATAAGAGGACATGGAGGACATGGGAGACATGGGGGGCCATGGGGTCATAGTGGGGATATGGGAACATGGGCACATGGTGGGGATGGGGACATGAGGACATGGGGATATGGGGATACAAGGATACGGTGGGGATGGCGATGTGATGATGTGGGGGATATGGGGACATGGTGGGGATGGGGACATGAGGACATGGGGATATGGGGATACAAGGATACGGTGGGGATGGGGACATGGGGACATGAGGACATGGGGATATGGGGATACAAGGATACGGTGGGGATGGGGACATGGGGACATGAGGACATGGGGATATGGGGATACAAGGATACGGTGGGGATGGGGACATGGGGACATGAGGACATGGGGATATGGGGATACAAGGATACGGTGGGGATGGGGACATGAGGACATGGGGATATGGGGATACAAGGATACGGTGGGGATGGCGATGTGATGACGCGGGGGATATGGGGACATGGTGGTGATGGGGGCCATGAGGATATAGTGCGGGTGCCATGGAGGAAGATGGGGCCACGGGAGCATGGTGGGGACGGACGGACACGGGGGGCAGCGATGGGTGCCCGCGTTGAGGCCACGCCGTGGGGCCAGCCCCAGAGGCACCAAAGCCTTGTGTCCCCTTGTCGTGTGTCCCCCCCCAACCCAAGGCCTCGCAGACGCCGTCGACGCTGAACCCGGTGATGCCGGCGGCCGAGCGCACGGTGGCCTGGGTGTCCAACATGCCGCACCTCTCGGCCGACATCGAGAGCTCCCACATCGAGCGCGAGGAGTACAAGCTCAAGGAGTACTCCAAGTCCATGGACGAGAGCCGGCTGGACCGGGTAGGGACCTTCGGCACAGCCGTAGGGATGCGGCTGGGAAGCGGGGTGGTGATGGAGAGACGAGGCGGGGAGGTGGAGCCTGGCTTGGGGGGATGCATGGGGCTGTGTGCTAGGAGATGATCCTGAGGGATTCCTGTGGGGTTATCCATGGCATTTAGGTGGAACCATGGTGGGGATCCATGGGTTTTAGGGGTCTACATGGTGGGGATCCATGGGTTTAGGTATCACCATGGTCTTATCCGGGGTCCGTAGGTGGAACCGTGGTGGGGATCCATGGGTTTTAGGGGTCTACATGGTGGGGATCCATGGGTTTAGGTGTCACCATGGTGTTATCCGGGGTCCGTAGGTGGAACCATGGTGGGGATCCATGGGTTTTAGGGGTCTACATGGTGGGGATCCATGGGTTTTAGGGGTCTACATGGTGGGATTCCATTGCTTTAGCTATCACCATGGTGTTATCCATGGCATTTAGGTGTCTCCATGGTGGGGATCCATTGCTTTAGGTATCACCATGGTGTTATCCATGGTCTTTCGGTGTCACCATGGTTGAATCCATGGGATTAGGTATCACCATGGTGTTATCCATGGCCTTTAGGTGGAACCATGGTGGAGATCCATGGGTTTTAGGAGTCTACATGGTGGGATTCCATTGCTTTAGCTATCAGCATGGTGTTATCCATGGTCTTTAGGTGGAACCATGGTGGGGATCCATGGGTTTTAGGTGTCACCATGATGGGAATCCATGGGTTTTAGGTGTCTCCATGGTGGGGATCCATGGGTTTAGGTATCACCATGGTGTTATCCATGGCCTTTAGGTGGAACCATGGTGGGGATCCATGGGTTTTAGGTGTCTCCATGGTGGGAATCCATGGGTTTAGGTATCACCATGGTGTTATCCATGGCCTTTAGGTGGAACCATGGTGGGGATCCATGGGTTTTAGGTGTCTCCATGGTTGGAATCCATTGCTTTAGCTATCACCATGGTGTTATCCATGGTCTTTCGGTGTCACCATGGTGGGAATCCATGTGTTTTAGGTATCACCATGGTGTTATCCAAGCTCTTTAGGTGTCACCATGATGGGAATCGATGGGTTTAAGTGTCACCATGATGGGAATGAATGGGTTTAGGTGACGCCACGATGGGAATGGACGGGTTTAGATGGGAATGGGTTTGTTTAGATGGGAAATGGATGGGTTTAGATGGGAACGGATGGGTTTAGATGGGAACGGGTGGGTTTAGATGGGAACGGGTGGGTTTAGGTGAGACCACGATGGAAATGGATGGGTTTAGGTGACACCGTGATGGGAATGGATGGGTTTAGATGGGAACAGATGTGTTTAGATGGGAACAGATGGGTTTAGAGGGGAATGGATGGATTTAGATGGGAATGGAATGGGTTTAGACGGGAACAGTTGGGTTTAGATGGGAACGGATGGGTTTAGATGGGAACGGAATGGATTTAGATGGGAATGGATGGGTTTAGATGGGAACGGATGGGTTTAGAGGGGAACGGATGGGTTTGGATGGGAACGGATGGGTTTAGATGGGAATGGATGGGTTTAGATGGGAATGGATGGGTTTAGATGGGAACGGAATGGATTTAGATGGGAATGGATGGGTTTAGATGGGAATGGATGGATTTAGATGGGAACGGAATGGATTTAGATGGGAATGGATGGGTTTAGATGGGAACGAATGGGTTTAGATGGGAACGGGTGGGTTTAGGTGAGACCACGATGGAAATGGATGGGTTTAGGTGACACCGTGATGGGAATGGATGGGTTTAGATGGGAACGGATGGATTTAGATGGGAACAGATGTGTTTAGATGGGAACGTAGGGGTTTAGAGGGGAATGGATGGGTTTAGAGGGGAATGGATGGGTTTAGAGGGGAATGGATGGATTTAGATGGGAATGGAATGGGTTTAGATGGGAACGGATGGGTTTGGATGGGAACGGATGGGTTTAGATGGGAACGGATGGGTTTGGATGGGAACGGATGGGTTTAGATGGGAACGGTTGGGTTTAGATGGGAACGGATGGGTTTAGATGGGAATGGATGGGTTTAGAGGGGAATGGATGGGTTTAGAATGGAATGGATGGGTTTAGAGGGGAACGGAATGGATTTAGATGGGAATGGATGGGTTTAGATGGGAAAGGTTGGGTTTAGATGGGAACGGATGGGTTTAGAGGGGAACGGATGGGTTTAGAGGGGAACGGATGGGTTTAGATGGGAACGGATGGGTTTAGAGGGGAACGGAATGGATTTAGATGGGAACGGAATGGATTTAGATGGGAATGGATGGGTTTAGATGGGAACGGATGGGTTTAGAGGGGAACGGAATGGATTTAGATGGGAACGGATGGGTTTGGATGGGAACGGATGGGTTTAGAGGGGAATGGATGGGTTTAGATGGGAGCGGATGGGTTTAGAGGGGAATGGATGGGTTTAGATGGGAATGGATGGATTTAGATGGGAATGGATGGGTTTAGATGGGAACGGATGGGTTTAGATGGGAATGGATGGGTTTAGATGGGAATGGATGGGTTTAGAGGGGAATGGATGGGTTTAGAGGGGAACGGATGGGTTTAGATGGGAATGGATGGGTTTAGATGGGAACGGATGGGTTTAGATGGGAACGGATGGGTTTAGATGGGAATGAATGGGTTTAGATGGGAACGGATGGATTTAGATGGGAATGGATGGGTTTAGATGGGAATGAATGGGTTTAGATGGGAATGGATGGGTTTAGATGGGAACGGATGGATTTAGATGGGAACGGATGGGTTTAGAGGGGAACGGATGGGTTTAGAGGGGAACGGATGGGTTTAGAGGGGAACGGATGGATTTAGATGGGAATGGATGGGTTTAGAGGGGAACGGATGGGTTTAGATGGGAATGGATGGGTTTTCGTGACCCCTTCGGGGCTGTCCCCGCTCTGGGGGTGCCGGCGGCGCTCTGCAGTGTGCACTGTGGCAGGTGAAGGAGTACGAGGAGGAGATCCACTCGCTGAAGGAACGGCTGCACATGTCCAACCGGAAGCTGGAGGAGTACGAGCGGCGCCTGGTGTCGCAGGAGGAGCAGACGAGCCGCATCCTGCTCCAGTACCAGCACCGCCTGGAGCAGAGCGAGAAGCGCCTGCGCCAGCAGCAGGCCGAGAAGGACTCGCAGATCAAGAGCATCATCGGCAGGTGAGGGAAGGGACCCGGCCCCCCGGGGACGCCGAGGGGACGCCGGGGACACGCGGTGGGGTTTGGGGGGTCCCGGGGAGAAGGGGGTGGTGGAGAGGGGTGAGGGATGGGGGGGACATGGGGCAGAGAGGGACACTGGGACATAGGGGATAGAGGAGGACTGGGGATATAGGAGATAGAGGAGGATGGGGGGATATAGGAGATAGAGGAGGACGTGGGGACATTGGGACATAGGAGATAGAGGAGGACTGGGGATATGGATGTAGGGGCATAGAAGGACATGGGGACATAGAGGGACATAGGGGATAGAGGAGGACATGGGGATATAGGAGATAGAGGAGGACGTGGGGAGATAGAGGGACATGGGAGATAGAGTGGGACATAGGAAATGGGGACATAGAGGGACAGAGGGGATAGAGGAGGACATGGGGACATAGGGGGATGTAGGGACATAGAAGGACATGGGGACATAGAGGGACAAAGGGTACAGAGGAAGATATGGAGACATTGGGACATAGGAGATAGAGGGGGACATGGGGACATGGGAGATAGAGGGGGACATGGGGACATAGGGGATAGAGGAGGACGTGTGGACAGAGAGGGGCATAGCAACATAGAGGGACATAGGAGACAGAGGACATAGGGACATAGAGGGACATCGGGGCATAGTAGATAGAGGAGGACATGTGGATATAGGAGATAGAGGAGGATGTGGGGACATAGAAGGACATAGGGGATAGAGGGGGACATAGAGGGACATAGGGGATAGAGGAGGACACGGGGATATAGAGGGATGTAGGGACGTAGAAGGACACGGGAACATAGAGGGACAAAGGATACAGAGGAGGACATGGGGACATTGGGACATAGGAGATAGAGGAGGGCATGGGGACATGGATGTAGGGGCATAGAAGGACATGGGGACATAGAAGGACATAGGGGATAGAGGAGGACATGGGGACATAGAGGGACATCGCGACATAGTAGATAGAGGAGGACATGGGGATATAGGTGATAGAGGAGGACGTGGGGACATAGAGGGACATAGAAGATAGAGTGGGACATAGGTGTGGGGAGGTAGAAGGACAGAGGGGATAGAGGAGGACATGGGGACATAGGGGGATGTAGGGACATAGAAGGACATGGGGACATAGAGGGACATAGCAGATAGAGGAGGACATGGGGACATAGGGGATAGAGGAGGACCTGTGGACATAGAGGGGCATAGGAGACAGAGGAGGACATGGGGACACAGGGGATGGGGGGGGACATGGGGACATAGAGGGGCATAGGAGATAGAGGACATAGGGACATAGAGGGACACAGATGGACACGGAGACATGGAGGGACATGGGGGCAATAGAGGGACATGGAGGATCTGAGGCCAGAAGGGGACACAGGGGCCATGGTTGGTACCTGGCCATAGCTGGACATGGGCTGGGTGGTGCTGGGTGCTGGGTGCTGGGTGCTGGGTGGGTGCCCCCAGGGCTGTCCCCATCACCAGGGGTGTCCCCGCAGTGCCCCGGTGGTGTCCCTAGGAGGTATCCCTATAGGTTATCCCAATGGGATGTCACTATGGGGTATCCCTATGGGGCACCCCTTTGGGTTATCCCCACAGCCCCATAGGGATCCCACCCCTCCCCATTGGCTAGCATAGGTTACTGGGTTGTCGGTGGGGGGGGGATGCCCCATGGTGGGGGTGGTGCTGCGGGTGGGAGTGGGGATTCCCTGGTGTCCCCCCACCGTATCCCGGGGGGGGGGGATGGGGGGGGGGGACGACAGAGTAATCCCCTCCCCATAGGTTATCATTGGTTGTTGCGGGGGGGTATCCCCATGTGTTGGGGGTGGTTTTAAGGGAGGGGGGGGAGATGCCCTGGTGAGTAACCCTACCCCTAACACTAACCCTAAACCTAACCCTAACCCTAACCCTAACCCTAACCCTAACCCTAACCCTAACCTAACCCTAAGACTAACACCAAACCTAACCCCATACCCTAACACAACCCCTAACCCTAAACCCAACCCTAACTATAACCTTAACCCTAACCCTAACACCTAACCCTAACCCTAAACCTAACACCTAAGCCTAACCTTAACCCTAACCCTAAACCCAACCCTAACCCCTTATCCTAACCCTAACCCCAACACTAACCCTAACCCCTAACCCTAACCTTAATACTTACCCTTACCCCTAACACTAACCCTAACCCTACCCCTAACGCTACACCTAACTATAACCATAACCCTAACCTTAACCCTAACCTTAAACCTAACCCTACCCCTAACCATACAGCTAACCATAAACATAACCCTAACCTTAAACCTAACCCTAACCCTACCCCTACCCCTAACCATACACGTAACCATAACCATAGCCCTAACCTTAACCCTAACCTTAACCCTAACCCTAACCCTAACCCTAACCCTAACCCTAACCCTAACCCTAACCCTAACCCTAACCCTAACCCCTACCTCAACCCTCCCCCTCCCCATTGGTTATCACCGGTTGTTCTGGGGGGGTGGGGGTGGGGGTGGTGTTGTGGGGGAGGGGTGGGGATTCCCCTATGTGTATGCCCCCCCCCTTCCCCCCTCCCCCCCTCCCTCCCCTCCCCCTCCCCCCCCCCCCCCCCCCCCCCGTCTGTTGCTGGGGGTGGGTATCCCCATGGCGGGTGGGGGGTGGGGGGGGTTGGGGGGGT
Source organism: Lathamus discolor (assembly GCF_037157495.1). Classification (NCBI taxonomy): domain Eukaryota; kingdom Metazoa; phylum Chordata; class Aves; order Psittaciformes; family Psittacidae; genus Lathamus; species Lathamus discolor. The sequence continues at coordinate 3,356 of NW_027069104.1, read as the reverse complement.
TGGGGGAATTCCCCGCTGTGGTTTCCCCCCCCCGTCCCCCCCCCCCCCCCCCACCTCCCGTGCCCCCCCCCCTCGCGGGGGGGTGGCAGCATGACCCCGGTGAAGCCTGGCCCCGCAGGCTGATGCTGGTGGAGCAGGAGCTGCGCAGGGATCACTTGGGCGCCCACGACCCGGCCGAGGCCCGGCGGCGGCTGCTCGACGCTCAGGTGGAAATTACAATGTCATTGAGCTGCCCCCCCCCCCCCCCTCCCCCTTCATCCCCCCCCCCTCCATCCCCCTCCCCCCCATCCCCATCCCCATCCCCATCCCCCCACCACCACAAATGTGTCGCGTCTGCATCACCCCCAACGCTGCGCTGGGGGAGGGGGGCAAGAGGAGGGGGGGTGGATTGGGGTCTATAGGTGGTTATTGGGTGTATATGGGGGTGGTATTGGGGGCATTGGGGGGGTTATTGGGTGTACATGGGGGGCATTGGGGGGGGTATTGGGGGTCTATGGGTGTCTATGGGAGGGTTATAGGGGTGTCTATGGGGGGGTATTGGGGGTCTATGGGGGGGTTATAGGGGTGTCTATGGGGGGGTACTGGGGGTCTATGGGGGGGTTATAGGGGTGTCTATGGGGGGGTATTGGGGGTCTATGGGGGGGTTACTGGGGTGTATATGGGGGTATTGGGGTCGATGGGGGTGGTATTGGGGGTCTATGGGTGTCTATGGGGGGTTATTGGGGTGTATATGGGGGTATTGGGTTCTATAGGGGGTGGTATTGGGGTCTATGGGTGTCTATGGGGGGGTTATTGGGGTGTATATGGGGTTATTGGAGTGTATATGGGGTTATTGGGGTCTATGGGGGTGATATTGGGGGTCTACGGGTGTCTATTGGGGGGGTTATTGGGGTCGATGGGGCGGTATTGAGGGTCTATGGGTCTCTGGGGGGGGTGATTGGGTGTACATGGAGTTATTGGGGTGTATGGGGGTGGTATTTGGGGTCTATGGGGGGTTATTGGGTTGTATATGGGGTTATTGGTGTCTATGGGGATGGTATTGGGGGTCTATGGGGGGGTTATTGGGGTGTATATGGGGTATTGGGGTTGATGGGGGTGGTATTGGGGGTCTATGGGGGGTTATTGGGGTGTATATGGGGGTATTGGGGTGTATGGGGATGGTATTGGGGGTCTATGGGTGTCTATGGGGGGTTATTGGGGGTCTGGGGGGGGTTATTGGGGGGGTTATTGGGGTCGATGGGGCGGTATTGGGGGTCTATGGGTCTCTGGGGGGGGTGATTGGGGTGTACATGGAGTTATTGGGGTGTATGGGGGTGGTATTTGGGGTCTATGGGGGGGTTATTGGGTTGTATATGGGGTTATTGGTGTCTATGGGGATGGTATTGGGGTCTATGGGGGGGTTATTGGGGTGTATATGGGGGTATTGGGGTTGATGGGGGTGGTATTGGGGGTCTATGGGGGGTTATTGGGGTGTATATGGGGGTATTGGGGTGTATGGGGATGGTATTGGGGGTCTATGGGTGTCTATGGGGGGGTTATTGGGGGTCTGGGGGGGGTTATTGGGGTGTATATGGGGGTATTGGGGTCTATGGGGGTGGTATTGGGGGTCTGGGGGGATTATTGGGGTGTATATGGGGTTATTGGGCTCTATGGGGGTGGTATTGGGGTCTATGTGGGGTTACTGGGGTCTATGGGCACCCATTGGGCTGGTATTGGGGTTTATGGGGGTGGTATTGGGGGTCTATGGGTGCCTATGGGGGGGTTATCGGGGGTCTATGGGCACCCATGGGGGCTTATTGGGACCCTCACTGGGATCCGGGCACCCCTGGGTTGGGTTTGGTCACCTATGGGGGGGTCTATGGTCACCTATGGGGGTCTATGGTCACCTATGGGGGGGTCTATGGTCAGCTATGGGGGTTCTATTGTCACCTATGGGGGGGTCTATGGTCACCTATAGGGGTTCTATGGTCAGCTATGGGGGTTCTATTGTCACCTATGGGGGGGTCTATGGTCACCTATAGGGGTTCTATGGTCACCTATGGGGGGGTCTATGGTCACCTGTGGGGGGGTCTACGGTCACCTATAGGGGTTTTATGGTCCCCTATAAGGGTTCTATGGTCACCTATGAGGGGGTCTATGGTCACCTATAGGGGTTTTATGGTCCCCTATAGGGGTTCTATGGTCACCTATGGGGGGGTCTATGGTCACCTGTAGGGGTTCTATGGTCACCTATGGGGGCCCAGGGCCACCCCTAGAGGGGACAAGGGGCTGCCTGGAGGGGACCCATGGTGGCCCCTGTGGGGGGGGGCATGGGGGCCTGGCAGGACCCCTATGGGGACAGGGTCACACCAAGGGGGGGACACAGGGGACACCGGGGGGGGGGCACAGCCCCCCCTGAGTAGGTGGGAAGGCCCCCCCCTATGGAGACATTGGTTCCTCCCTATGGGGACAAGACCACCCCTGTTGGGGGGGGGGGGGGCCGCATTGGACCCCCTCTATGGGGCAGGGCCATGCCTGGGGGTCACCCCCAGGCAGGGACAGAGCCACCCTTGGGGGGGACATTGTCCCCTTTGGGGGGGGGGGGGTCAGGACCACCTGGTGGTGGTGGGAGGGGGGGGGCACAAAGCGTGCCCCCCGTACCCCCCAACCCCTATAGAAGGACACCCCCAATAGGGCCACCCTTTGAGGGGGGGGGGACACAACACACACATGCCCCCCCCCCCACCTTTATGGGACACAGGACACCAGAGGGACGTGGGGCCACCAACGTGTCCCCAAGGCCACCATTGCTCCCCCCTCCAGCCCTAGCGATGGATCCAGCCATGGACCCCTCCATGGGATGGGGTCCGTTTCCCCCCACCCCCACCCCCCCCAACAATGGGGACCATGGGGTCCCCCCCCCCAACCCTTGACCCCCCCCTTGTCTCTCTTCGTCCTAGCTGTCCGTCAGGTAGCGCCTGCCATTGTCACGGGACCCCCGGCCTCCGGTGACACTCAAGGTGGGTCCTGATGCCCCCCCCCGGTCCACCCCCCACCCCCCCACCCCCCCACCCCCCTTGTCCCCATTGGTAGAGCCCAAGGGGACATCATAGGGGACACCTGGAGCCGTGTCCCTTAGGGACACTGGGAGTCAATGGGGGACGTGGATGTGGAGGGGTTCCATGGACCTCTGGTGGCCCCGTGTTCCTTAGGGATACTGGGAGTCAATGGGGATGTGGGTCCAGGTGTCCCCGCGTCCCTTCCGTGTCCCTCATGGATATCGGGAGCCATTGGGGACATGGATTCAGGTGGCCCCATGTCCCTTCCGTGTCCCTCATGGATATCGGGAGCCATTGGGGACATGGATTCAGGTGGCA
>NW_027069103.1:0-37895 GCF_037157495.1 Lathamus discolor | reverse complement strand
ATGATCAGCAGCAGCTTTTTTGCATGGCTCTTCTGCTGTTTTAGCACAGTCTAAACGTTCCTGCTCTACTGCCTCTGTTGCTGCTGAGCAGAGAGCGGGCACAGAGATGTTGGATTCAATTGGTCTTTCAGGCTGGAAAGGGAGGAGTGGCAGCAATGCGTGTTTCAGAGTTGCAAAGCTTGCTGTGCTCTGAAGATTATCAGCAGACACTTTTTGGCCTGGCTCTTCTGCTGTTTTAGCACAGTCTAAACTTTCCGGCTCTACTCACTCTGCTGCTGCTCAGAGAGAGCGGGCAGTGGAGAGGTTGCATTCAAATGGACTTTTAGGAGATAAAGTGACGAGTGACAGTAATGTGTGCGCCACAGTTGCAAAGCTCACTGTGTGCTGAAGATGATCAGTGGGAACTTTCTGCACTGTCTCTTCTGCTGTTTCAGCAGAGTCCAAACGGAAGTGCTATACTCTGCTGCTGCTCACAAAGAGCAGGCAGAGGAGATGGTGGATTCAATTGGACTTTCAGGTAGGGAAGTGAGGGGTGACAGCAAAGTGTGTGACACAGTTTCAAAGCACACTCTGTCCTGAAGATGCTCAGTCGGAGCTCTCCCTCCTGGCCCTTCGGCTGTGGGAGCAGAGTCCAAGCGCTCGTGCTCACCTGTCACGGCTGCTCTTGAAACAACAGAGGGCACCAGAAACGTTGGATTCAAATGCACTTTTAGGAGATAAAGTGAGGAGTAATAACAATGTGTTTGTCACAGTTGTAAAGTTCAGTGTGTGGTAAAGAAGCACAACAGCAGCTTTCTGGACTGTCTCTTCCACTGTCTTTGATTCCACACATTCCTGCTCTACTCACTGTGCTGCTCACAGCAGAGAGCTGGAAACAGAGTTGTTGAATTCAAGTGACCGTTTAGGAGAAACAGTGAAAAGTGACAGCAATGTTTGTGTCACAGTTACAAAGGTGACTGTGTGCTATGGATGATCAGCAGCAGCTTTTTTGCATGGCTCTTCTGCTGTTTTAGCACAGTCTAAACGTTCCTGCTCTACTGCCTCTGTTGCTGCTGAGCAGAGAGCGGGCACAGAGATGTTGGATTCAATTGGTCTTTCAGGCAGGAAAGGGAGGAGTGGCAGCAATGCGTGTTTCAGAGTTGCAAAGCTCGCTGTGCTCTGAAGATTATCAGCAGACTGTTTTTGGCCTGGCTCTTCTGTTGTTTTAGCACAGTCTAAACGTTCCTGCTCTACTCACTCTGCTGCTGCTCAGAGAGAGCGGGCAGTGGAGAGGTTTCATTCAAATGGACTTTTAGGAGATAAAATGACGAGTGACAGTAATGTGTGTGCCACAGTTGCAAAGCTCAGTGTGTGCTGAAGATGATCAGTGGGAACTTTCTGGACTGTCTCTTCTGCTGTTTCAGCAGAGTCCAAACGGAAGTGCTATATTCTGCTGCTGCTCACAAAGAGCAGGCAGAGGAGATGGTGGATTCAATTGGACTTTCAGGTAGGGAAGTGAGGGGTGACAGCAAAGTGTGTGACACAGTTTCAAAGCACACTCTGTCCTGAAGATGCTCAGTCGGAGCTCTCCCTCCTGGCCCTTCGGCTGTGGGAGCAGAGTCCAAGCGCTCGTGCTCACCTGTCACGGCTGCTCTTGAAACGACAGAGGGCGCCAGAAACGTTGCATTCAAGTGAACTTTTCGGAGAAACAGTGAAAAGTGACAACTATGTTTCTAACCCAGTTTTCTGCATTTCTCACCATCTTTAATCCATTTTTTTGCCACTTCTAACCATTTTTTTTTTTTTTTTTACACATCTCTTACCTGCTTTAAAGCCTTTTTGGCCATTTCTAACCCATTTTTGGCCATTCTTAACCTGGTTTATGCTATTCTTGGCCATTTCTAACTCATTTTTGCACATCTCTAACCCCTTTTAAGTAAATTTTGGCCATTTCTTATCCATTTTTTGTCCATTTCTAACCCATTTTTCTCCATTTCTAACACATTTTAAAGAGTTTTTGGCCATTTCTATCCCATTTTTGCACATCTCTAATCCTTTTTAAGCCTTTTTGGGCTATATCTTCACCATTTTTTCCCTCATTCAAAACTTTTTATGCTTTTTTTCTGTTTCTAATGCAGTTTTTCCCATTTCTCTCCCGCTTTAATCCATTTTTGGCCATTTCTGACCAGTTTTTGCACATCTCTAACCTGCTTTAAAGCCTTTTTGGCCATTTCTATCCCAGTTTTTGCATATCTCTAACCCTTTTTAAGCCTTTTTTGGCTATACCTTAACCATTTTTGCCCTCCTTCAACTCTTATTAAGCTTTTTTTTTTTTCTGTTTCTAACACAGTTTCTCCCAATTATTACCCGCTTTAATCCATTTTAGGCCATTTCTAACCCACTTTTACACATCTCTAACCTGCTTTAAAGCATTTTTGGCCATTTCCAACCATTTTTGGCACATCTATAAGCCCTTTTAAGCCATTTTTTTTGCCATTTCTAACCCATTTTTGCACATCTCTAACCCTTTTAAAGCCATTTTTGCCTCTTTCTACACGATGTTTTCTCGCTCTCAACCCGTTTTAAGCCATTTTTAGTTCTTTTCTAACTCATTTTTTGCCTGTTTCTCACACGATTTAAACCGTTTTCGGCTATATCTAACCCATTTTTGCTCACTCCTAACTCATTTTAAGCCATTTTTCACCATTTCTGTCCCAATTTAAACCTTTTGGGCCATTTCTAGCACAGTTTTGCAAACTTCTAACCCATTTTAAGCAATTTTTGGCCATTCCTACCCCAGTTTTACCCCTACCTAACCACCTTTAAGCCGCTTTTGGCCATTTATAACCCATTTTTCCTCAGCTCTAACCCTTTTTAAGCCTTTTTTGCTCTACCTGAACGATTTTTGCCAACTTTCCACTCGTTTGAAGGTTTTTTCTCTTCCCTTTCTAACCAACTTTTCCCCATTTCTTACCTGCTTTAACCCATTTTTGCCATTTCTAACCATTGCACACACATCTCTAACCTGCTTTAAAGCCTTTTTGGCCATTTCTAACCCGCTTTTGGCCAACTTAGGCCATTTCTAACCCGTTTTCGCACATCTCTAACCCGCTTTAAAGCTTTTTTGGCCGTTTCTAACCCATTTTAAGCCAGCTTTGGTCATTTCTGACCCATTTTTGCACATCTCTAACCTTTTTTAAGCCGGTTTTGGCTATTTCTCACTCATCTCTGCTTACCTCTAACCCTTTTTAAACCGGTTTTGGCCATTTCTAATCCAATTTTTGAACATTTCTAACCCGGTTTAAATCATTTTTGGCCATTTCTATCCCATTTTTGCGTGTCTAGAACCCTTTTAATGCATTTTTGACTCTTTCTAAACCATTTTTGCCCACTTTCCACCCGTTTTAAGCTAGTTTTTTTTCTGTTTCTAACCCAGTTTTCCCCATTTCTTTACCCACTTGAATCCATTTTTGGCCATTTCTAGCCCATTTTTGCACATCTCTAACCTGCTTTAAAGCAGTTTTGGCCATTTCTAACCATTTCTGGCACATCTCTAACCTCTTTTAAGCCATTCTTTGCCATTTCTAACCCATTTCTGCTCATCTCTAGCCCTTTTAAAGCCACGTTTGGGTCTTTCTACACCATTTTCTCTGACTTTCAACCTGGTTTAAGCCGTTTTTCTTTCCTTTTCTAACTCATTTTTTGCCCATTGCTCACACGATTTAAACCATTTTTGGGTTTATCTAAACCATTTTTACACACTTCTAACACATTTTAAGCCATTTTTCACTATTTCTATCCCATTTTAAGGCGTTTTTGGCCATTTGTAACCCATTTTTGCATACATCTAACCCTTTTAAAGCCGTTTTTGGCTCTTTCTAAAACACTCTCTTCCGCATTCAAGTAATTATAAGCATTTTTTTTTCTTTTCTGACCCATTTTTGGCCCAGTTCTCACACGTTTTATGCCATTTTCGGCTACATCTAACCCTTTTTTACCCACTACTAACCCATTTTAACCCTTTTTTGGCTATATCTAACCCATTTTAAGCTATTTTTGGCCATTTCTAACCCTTTTTTGCTCATCTCTAGCCCCTTTTAAGCCTAATTTGGCTTTTTCTAAACCGTTCTCGCATACCTCTAACCCTTTTAAGCCGGTTTTGGCCATTTCTAATGCATTTTTGTCCATTTTTGAGGCTTTTTAAATAAATTTTGGCCATTTCTATTCCATTTCTGCAAATCTCTAACCCTTTTAAAGCCATTTTTGGTTCTTTCTAAACCATTTCTCCCCACTTTCAACACGGTTTATGCTATTTTTTTTTCCGTTTCTAACCCAGTTTTCTGCATTTCTCACCATCTTTAATCCATTTTTTTGCCACTTCTAACCATTTTTTTTTTTTTTACACATCTCTTACCTGCTTTAAAGCCTTTTTGGCCATTTCTAACCCATTTTTGGCCATTCTTAACCTGTTTTATGCCATTCTTGGCCATTTCTAACTCATTTTTGCACATCTCTAACCCCTTTTAAGCTACTTTTGGCCATTTCTTATCCATTTTTTATCCATTTCTAACCCATTTTACCCATTTTTCTCCATTTCTAACACATTTTAAAGAGTTTTTGGCCATTTCTATCCCATTTTTGCACATCTCTAATCCTATTTAAGCCTTTTTGGGCTATATCTTCACCATTTTTTCCCTCATTCAAAACTTTTTATGCTTTTTTTCTGTTTCTAATGCAGTTTTTCCCATTTCTCTCCCGCTTTAATGCATTTTTGGCCATTTCTGACCAGTTTTTGCACATCTCTAACCTGCTTTAAAGCCTTTTTGGCCATTTCTATCCCAGTTTTTGCATATCTCTTACCCTTTTTAAGCCTTTTTTGGCTATACCTTAACCATTTTTGCCCTCCTTCAACTCTTATTAAGCTTTTTTTTTTTTTTTTTCTAACACAGTTTCTCCCAATTATTACCCGCTTTAATCCTTTTTTGGCCATTTCTAAACCACTTTTACACATCTCTAACCTGCTTTAAAGCATTTTTGGCCATTTCCAACCATTTTTGGCACATCTATAAGCCCTTTTAAGCCATTTTTTTGCCATTTCTAACCCATTTTTGCTCACTCCTAACGCATTTTAAGCCATTTTTCACCATTTCTGTCCCAATTTAAACCTTCTGGGCCATTTCTAGCACAGTTTTGCAAACTTCTAACCCATTTTAAGCAATTTTTGGCCATTCCTACCCCAGTTTTACCCCTATCTAACCACCTTTAAGCCGCTTTTGGCCATTTATAACCCAATTTTCCTCAGCTCTAACCCTTTTTAAGCCTTTTTTTGCTCTACCTGAACGATTTTTGCCAACTTTCCACTCGTTTGAAGGTTTTTTCTATTTCCTTTCTAACCAACTTTTCCCCATTTCTTACCTGCTTTAACCCATTTTTGCCATTTCTAACCATTGCACACACATCTCTAACCTGCTTTAAAGCCTTTTTGGCCATTTCTAACCCGCTTTTGGCCAACTTAGGCCATTTCTAACCCGTTTTCGCACATCTCTAACCCGCTTTAAAGCTTTTTTGGCCGTTTCTAACCCGTTTTAAGCCAGCTTTGGTCATTTCTGACCCATTTTTGCACATCTCTAACCTTTTTAAGCGGTTTTGGCTATTTCTCACTCATCTCTGCTTACCTCTAACCCTTTTTAACCGGTTTTGGCCATTTCTAATCCAATTTTTGAACATTTCTAACCCGTTTTAATCATTTTTGGCCATTTCTATCCCATTTTTGCGTGTCTAGAACCCTTTTAATGCATTTTTGACTCATTCTAAACCATTTTTGCCCACTTTCCACCCGTTTTAAGCTAGTTTTTTTCTGTTTCTAACCCAGTTTTCCCCATTTCTTTACCCACTTGAATCCATTTTTGGCCATTTCTAGCCCATTTTTGCACATCTCTAACCTGCTTTAAAGCAGTTTTGGCCATTTCTAACCATTTCTGGCACATCTCTAACCTCTTTTAAGCCATTCTTTGCCATTTCTAACCCATTTCTGCTCATCTCTAGCCCTTTTAAAGACACGTTTGGGTCTTTCTACACCATTTTTTCTGACTTTCAACCTGGTTTAAGCCATTTTTCTTCCTTTTCTAACTCATTTTTTGCCCATTGCTCACACGATTTAAACCATTTTTGGATTTCTCTAAACCATTTTTACACACTTCTAACACATTTTAAGCCATTTTTTCACTATTTCTATCCCATTTTAAGGCGTTTTTGGCCATTTCTAACCCATTTTTGCATACATCTAACCCTTTTAAAGCCGTTTTGGGCTCTTTCTAAAACACTCTCTTCCGCATTCAAGTAATTATAAGCATTTTTTTTTCTTTTCTGACCCATTTTTGGCCCAGTTCTCACACGTTTTATGCCATTTTCGGCTACAACTAACCCTTTTTTACCCACTACTAACCCATTTTAACCTTTTTTGGCTATATCTAACCCATTTTATGCTATTTTTGGCCATTTCTAACCCTTTTTTGCTCATCTCTAGCCCTTTTAAGCCTAATTTGGCTTTTTCTAAACCGTTCTCGCATACCTCTAACCCTTTTAAGCCGGTTTTGGCCATTTCTAATGCATTTTTTGTCCATTTTTGAGGCTTTTTAAATAAATTTTGGCCATTTCTATTCCATTTCTGCAAATCTCTAACACTTTTAAAGCCATTTTTGGTTCTTTCTAAACCATTTCTCCCCACTTTCAACACGGTTTATGCTATTTTTTTTTTTCGTTTCTAACCCAGTTTTCTGCATTTCTCACCATCTTTAATCCATTTTTTGCCACTTCTAACCATTTTTTTTTTTTTTTTTACACATCTCTTACCTGCTTTAAAGCCTTTTTGGCCATTTCTAACCCATTTTTGGCCATTCTTAACCTGTTTTATGCCATTCTTGGCCATTTCTAACTCATTTTTGCACATCTCTAACCCCTTTTAAGCTACTTTTGGCCATTTCTTATCCATTTTTTATCCATTTCTAACCCATTTTTCTCCATTTCTAACACATTTTAAAGAGTTTTTGGCCATTTCTATCCCATTTTTGCACATCTCTAATCCTATTTAAGCCTTTTTGGGCTATATCTTCACCATTTTTTCCCTCATTCAAAACTTTTTATGCTTTTTTTCTGTTTCTAATGCAGTTTTTCCCATTTCTCTCCCGCTTTAATGCATTTTTGGCCATTTCTGACCAGTTTTTGCACATCTCTAACCTGCTTTAAAGCCTTTTTGGCCATTTCTATCCCAGTTTTTGCATATCTCTTACCCTTTTTAAGCCTTTTTTGGCTATACCTTAACCATTTTTGCCCTCCTTCAACTCTTATTAAGCTTTTTTTTTTTTTTTTTTCTAACACAGTTTCTCCCAATTATTACCCGCTTTTATCCTTTTTTGGCCATTTCTAAACCACTTTTACACATCTCTAACCTGCTTTAAAGCATTTTTGGCCATTTCCAACCATTTTTGGCACATCTATAAGCCCTTTTAAGCCATTTTTTTGCCATTTCTAACCCATTTTTGCTCACTCCTAACGCATTTTAAGCCATTTTTCACCATTTCTGTCCCAATTTAAACCTTCTGGGCCATTTCTAGCACAGTTTTGCAAACTTCTAACCCATTTTAAGCAATTTTTGGCCATTCCTACCCCAGTTTTACCCCTATCTAACCACCTTTAAGCCGCTTTTGGCCATTTATAACCCAATTTTCCTCAGCTCTAACCCTTTTTAAGCCTTTTTTTGCTCTACCTGAACGATTTTTGCCAACTTTCCACTCGTTTGAAGGTTTTTTCTATTTCCTTTCTAACCAACTTTTCCCCATTTCTTACCTGCTTTAACCCATTTTTGCCATTTCTAACCATTGCACACACATCTCTAACCTGCTTTAAAGCCTTTTTGGCCATTTCTAACCCGCTTTTGGCCAACTTAGGCCATTTCTAACCCGTTTTCGCACATCTCTAACCCGCTTTAAAGCTTTTTTGGCCGTTTCTAACCCGTTTTAAGCCAGCTTTGGTCATTTCTGACCCATTTTTGCACATCTCTAACCTTTTTTAAGCCGGTTTTGGCTATTTCTCACTCATCTCTGCTTACCTCTAACCCTTTTTAAACCGGTTTTGGCCATTTCTAATCCAATTTTTGAACATTTCTAACCCGTTTTAAATCATTTTTGGCCATTTCTATCCCATTTTTGCGTGTCTAGAACCCTTTTAATGCATTTTTGACTCATTCTAAACCATTTTTGCCCACTTTCCACCCGTTTTAAGCTAGTTTTTTTCTGTTTCTAACCCAGTTTTCCCCATTTCTTTACCCACTTGAATCCATTTTTGGCCATTTCTAGCCCATTTTTGCACATCTCTAACCTGCTTTAAAGCAGTTTTGGCCATTTCTAACCATTTCTGGCACATCTCTAACCTCTTTTAAGCCATTCTTTGCCATTTCTAACCCATTTCTGCTCATCTCTAGCCCTTTTAAAGACACGTTTGGGTCTTTCTACACCATTTTTTCTGACTTTCAACCTGGTTTAAGCCATTTTTCTTTCCTTTTCTAACTCATTTTTTGCCCATTGCTCACACGATTTAAACCATTTTTGGATTTATCTAAACCATTTTTACACACTTCTAACACATTTTAAGCCATTTTTCACTATTTCTATCCATTTTAAGGCGTTTTTGGCCATTTCTAACCCATTTTTGCATACATCTAACCCTTTTAAAGCCGTTTTGGGCTCTTTCTAAAACACTCTCTTCCGCATTCAAGTAATTATAAGCATTTTTTTTTCTTTTCTGACCCATTTTTGGCCAGTTCTCACACGTTTTATGCCATTTTCGGCTACAACTAACCCTTTTTTACCCACTACTAACCATTTTAACCCTTTTTTGGCTATATCTAACCCATTTTATGCTATTTTTGGCCATTTCTAACCCTTTTTTGCTCATCTCTAGCCCCTTTTAAGCCTAATTTGGCTTTTTCTAAACCGTTCTCGCATACCTCTAACCCTTTTAAGCCGGTTTTGGCCATTTTTAATGCATTTTTTGTCCATTTTTGAGGCTTTTTAAATAAATTTTGGCCATTTCTATTCCATTTTTGCAAATCTCTAACCCTTTTAAAGCCATTTTTGGTTCTTTCTAAACCATTTCTCCCCACTTTCAACACGGTTTATGCTATTTTTTTTTTCCGTTTCTAACCCAGTTTTCTGCATTTCTCACCATCTTTAATCCATTTTTTTGCCACTTCTAACCATTTTTTTTTTTTTTACACATCTCTTACCTGCTTTAAAGCCTTTTTGGCCATTTCTAACCCATTTTTGGCCATTCTTAACCTGTTTTATGCCATTCTTGGCCATTTCTAACTCATTTTTGCACATCTCTAACCCCTTTTAAGCTACTTTTGGCCATTTCTTATCCATTTTTTATCCATTTCTAACCCATTTTTCTCCATTTCTAACACATTTTAAAGAGTTTTTGGCCATTTCTATCCCATTTTTGCACATCTCTAATCCTATTTAAGCCTTTTTGGGCTATATCTTCACCATTTTTTCCCTCATTCAAACTTTTTATGCTTTTTTTCTGTTTCTAATGCAGTTTTTCCCATTTCTCTCCCGCTTTAATGCATTTTTGGCCATTTCTGACCAGTTTTTGCACATCTCTAACCTGCTTTAAAGCCTTTTTGGCCATTTCTATCCCAGTTTTTGCATATCTCTTACCCTTTTTAAGCCTTTTTTGGCTATACCTTAACCATTTTTGCCCTCCTTCAACTCTTATTAAGCTTTTTTTTTTTTTTTTTCTAACACAGTTTCTCCCAATTATTACCCGCTTTAATCCTTTTTTGGCCATTTCTAAACCACTTTTACACATCTCTAACCTGCTTTAAAGCATTTTTGGCCATTTCCAACCATTTTTGGCACATCTATAAGCCCTTTTAAGCCATTTTTTTGCCATTTCTAACCCATTTTTGCTCACTCCTAACGCATTTTAAGCCATTTTTCACCATTTCTGTCCCAATTTAAACCTTCTGGGCCATTTCTAGCACAGTTTTGCAAACTTCTAACCCATTTTAAGCAATTTTTGGCCATTCCTACCCCAGTTTTACCCCTATCTAACCACCTTTAAGCCGCTTTTGGCCATTTATAACCCAATTTTCCTCAGCTCTAACCCTTTTTAAGCCTTTTTTTGCTCTACCTGAACGATTTTTGCCAACTTTCCACTCGTTTGAAGGTTTTTTCTATTTCCTTTCTAACCAACTTTTCCCCATTTCTTACCTGCTTTAACCCATTTTTGCCATTTCTAACCATTGCACACACATCTCTAACCTGCTTTAAAGCCTTTTTGGCCATTTCTAACCCGCTTTTGGCCAACTTAGGCCATTTCTAACCCGTTTTCGCACATCTCTAACCCGCTTTAAAGCTTTTTTGGCCGTTTCTAACCCGTTTTAAGCCAGCTTTGGTCATTTCTGACCCATTTTTGCACATCTCTAACCTTTTTTAAGCCGGTTTTGGCTATTTCTCACTCATCTCTGCTTACCTCTAACCCTTTTTAAACCGGTTTTGGCCATTTCTAATCCAATTTTTGAACATTTCTAACCCGTTTTAAATCATTTTTGGCCATTTCTATCCCATTTTTGCGTGTCTAGAACCCTTTTAATGCATTTTGACTCATTCTAAACCATTTTTGCCCACTTTCCACCCGTTTTAAGCTAGTTTTTTTCTGTTTCTAACCCAGTTTTCCCCATTTCTTTACCCACTTGAATCCATTTTTGGCCATTTCTAGCCCATTTTTGCACATCTCTAACCTGCTTTAAAGCAGTTTTGGCCATTTCTAACCATTTCTGGCACATCTCTAACCTCTTTTAAGCCATTCTTTGCCATTTCTAACCCATTTCTGCTCATCTCTAGCCCTTTTAAAGACACGTTTGGGTCTTTCTACACCATTTTTTCTGACTTTCAACCTGGTTTAAGCCATTTTTCTTTCCTTTTCTAACTCATTTTTTGCCCATTGCTCACACGATTTAAACCATTTTTGGATTTCTCTAAACCATTTTTACACACTTCTAACACATTTTAAGCCATTTTTCACTATTTCTATCCCATTTTAAGGCGTTTTTGGCCATTTCTAACCCATTTTTGCATACATCTAACCCTTTTAAAGCCGTTTTGGGCTCTTTCTAAAACACTCTCTTCCGCATTCAAGTAATTATAAGCATTTTTTTTTCTTTCTGACCCATTTTTGGCCCAGTTCTCACACGTTTTATGCCATTTTCGGCTACAACTAACCCTTTTTTACCCACTACTAACCCATTTTAACCCTTTTTTGGCTATATCTAACCCATTTTATGCTATTTTTGGCCATTTCTAACCCTTTTTTGCTCATCTCTAGCCCCTTTTAAGCCTAATTTGGCTTTTTCTAAACCGTTCTCGCATACCTCTAACCCTTTTAAGCCGGTTTTGGCCATTTCTAATGCATTTTTTGTCCATTTTTGAGGCTTTTTAAATAAATTTTGGCCATTTCTATTCCATTTCTGCAAATCTCTAACACTTTTAAAGCCATTTTTGGTTCTTTCTAAACCATTTCTCCCACTTTCAACACGGTTTATGCTATTTTTTTTTTTCGTTTCTAACCCAGTTTTCTGCATTTCTCACCATCTTTAATCCATTTTTTTGCCACTTCTAACCATTTTTTTTTTTTTTTTTACACATCTCTTACCTGCTTTAAAGCCTTTTTGGCATTTCTAACCCATTTTTGGCCATTCTTAACCTGTTTTATGCCATTCTTGGCCATTTCTAACTCATTTTTGCACATCTCTAACCCCTTTTAAGCTACTTTTGGCCATTTCTTATCCATTTTTTATCCATTTCTAACCCATTTTTCTCCATTTCTAACACATTTTAAAGAGTTTTTGGCCATTTCTATCCCATTTTTGCACATCTCTAATCCTATTTAAGCCTTTTTGGGCTATATCTTCACCATTTTTTCCCTCATTCAAACTTTTTATGCTTTTTTTCTGTTTCTAATGCAGTTTTTCCCATTTCTCTCCGCTTTAATGCATTTTTGGCCATTTCTGACCAGTTTTTGCACATCTCTAACCTGCTTTAAAGCCTTTTTGGCCATTTCTATCCCAGTTTTTGCATATCTCTTACCCTTTTTAAGCCTTTTTTGGCTATACCTTAACCATTTTTGCCCTCCTTCAACTCTTATTAAGCTTTTTTTTTTTTTTTTTCTAACACAGTTTCTCCCAATTATTACCCGCTTTTATCCTTTTTTGGCCATTTCTAAACCACTTTTACACATCTCTAACCTGCTTTAAAGCATTTTTGGCCATTTCCAACCATTTTTGGCACATCTATAAGCCCTTTTAAGCCATTTTTTTGCCATTTCTAACCCATTTTTGCTCACTCCTAACGCATTTTAAGCCATTTTTCACCATTTCTGTCCCAATTTAAACCTTCTGGGCCATTTCTAGCACAGTTTTGCAAACTTCTAACCCATTTTAAGCAATTTTTGGCCATTCCTACCCAGTTTTACCCCTATCTAACCACCTTTAAGCCGCTTTTGGCCATTTATAACCCAATTTTCCTCAGCTCTAACCCTTTTAAGCCTTTTTTTGCTCTACCTGAACGATTTTTGCCAACTTTCCACTCGTTTGAAGGTTTTTTCTATTTCCTTTCTAACCAACTTTTCCCCATTTCTTACCTGCTTTAACCCATTTTTGCCATTTCTAACCATTGCACACACATCTCTAACCTGCTTTAAAGCCTTTTTGGCCATTTCTAACCCGCTTTTGGCCAACTTAGGCCATTTCTAACCCGTTTTCGCACATCTCTAACCCGCTTTAAAGCTTTTTTGGCCGTTTCTAACCCGTTTTAAGCCAGCTTTGGTCATTTCTGACCCATTTTTGCACATCTCTAACCTTTTTTAAGCCGGTTTTGGCTATTTCTCACTCATCTCTGCTTACCTCTAACCCTTTTTAAACCGGTTTTGGCCATTTCTAATCCAATTTTTGAACATTTCTAACCCGTTTTAAATCATTTTTGGCCATTTCTATCCCATTTTTGCGTGTCTAGAACCCTTTTAATGCATTTTTGACTCATTCTAAACCATTTTTGCCCACTTTCCACCCGTTTTAAGCTAGTTTTTTTCTGTTTCTAACCCAGTTTTCCCCATTTCTTTACCCACTTGAATCCATTTTTGGCCATTTCTAGCCCATTTTTGCACATCTCTAACCTGCTTTAAAGCAGTTTTGGCCATTTCTAACCATTTCTGGCACATCTCTAACCTCTTTTAAGCCATTCTTTGCCATTTCTAACCCATTTCTGCTCATCTCTAGCCCTTTTAAAGACACGTTTGGGTCTTTCTACACCATTTTTTCTGACTTTCAACCTGGTTTAAGCCATTTTTCTTTCCTTTTCTAACTCATTTTTTGCCCATTGCTCACACGATTTAAACCATTTTTGGATTTATCTAAACCATTTTTACACACTTCTAACACATTTTAAGCCATTTTTCACTATTTCTATCCCATTTTAAGGCGTTTTTGGCCATTTCTAACCCATTTTTGCATACATCTAACCCTTTTAAAGCCGTTTTGGGCTCTTTCTAAAACACTCTCTTCCGCATTCAAGTAATTATAAGCATTTTTTTTTCTTTTCTGACCCATTTTTGGCCCAGTTCTCACACGTTTTATGCCATTTTCGGCTACAACTAACCCTTTTTTACCCACTACTAACCCATTTTAACCCTTTTTTGGCTATATCTAACCCATTTTATGCTATTTTTGGCCATTTCTAACCCTTTTTTGCTCATCTCTAGCCCCTTTTAAGCCTAATTTGGCTTTTTCTAAACCGTTCTCGCATACCTCTAACCCTTTTAAGCCGGTTTTGGCCATTTCTAATGCATTTTTTGTCCATTTTTGAGGCTTTTTAAATAAATTTTGGCCATTTCTATTCCATTTCTGCAAATCTCTAACCCTTTTAAAGCCATTTTTGGTTCTTTCTAAACCATTTCTCCCCACTTTCAACACGGTTTATGCTATTTTTTTTTTCCGTTTCTAACCCAGTTTTCTGCATTTCTCACCATCTTTAATCCATTTTTTTGCCACTTCTAACCATTTTTTTTTTTTTTTTACACATCTCTTACCTGCTTTAAAGCCTTTTTGGCCATTTCTAACCCATTTTTGGCCATTCTTAACCTGTTTTATGCCATTCTTGGCCATTTCTAACTCATTTTTGCACATCTCTAACCCCTTTTAAGCTACTTTTGGCCATTTCTTATCCATTTTTTATCCATTTCTAACCCATTTTTCTCCATTTCTAACACATTTTAAACAGTTTTTGGCCATTTCTATCCCATTTTTGCACATCTCTAATCCTATTTAAGCCTTTTTGGGCTATATCTTCACCATTTTTTCCCTCATTCAAAACTTTTTATGCTTTTTTTCTGTTTCTAATGCAGTTTTTCCCATTTCTCTCCCGCTTTAATGCATTTTTGGCCATTTCTGACCAGTTTTTGCACATCTCTAACCTGCTTTAAAGCCTTTTTGGCCATTTCTATCCCAGTTTTTGCATATCTCTTACCCTTTTTAAGCCTTTTTTGGCTATACCTTAACCATTTTTGCCCTCCTTCAACTCTTATTAAGCTTTTTTTTTTTTTTTTTCTAACACAGTTTCTCCCAATTATTACCCGCTTTAATCCTTTTTTGGCCATTTCTAAACCACTTTTACACATCTCTAACCTGCTTTAAAGCATTTTTGGCCATTTCCAACCATTTTTGGCACATCTATAAGCCCTTTTAAGCCATTTTTTTGCCATTTCTAACCCATTTTTGCTCACTCCTAACGCATTTTAAGCCATTTTTCACCATTTCTGTCCCAATTTAAACCTTCTGGGCCATTTCTAGCACAGTTTTGCAAACTTCTAACCCATTTTAAGCAATTTTTGGCCATTCCTACCCAGTTTTACCCCTATCTAACCACCTTTAAGCCGCTTTTGGCCATTTATAACCCAATTTTCCTCAGCTCTAACCCTTTTTAAGCCTTTTTTTGCTCTACCTGAACGATTTTTGCCAACTTTCCACTCGTTTGAAGGTTTTTTCTATTTCCTTTCTAACCAACTTTTCCCCATTTCTTACCTGCTTTAACCCATTTTTGCCATTTCTAACCATTGCACACACATCTCTAACCTGCTTTAAAGCCTTTTTGGCCATTTCTAACCCGCTTTTGGCCAACTTAGGCCATTTCTAACCCGTTTTCGCACATCTCTAACCCGCTTTAAAGCTTTTTTGGCCGTTTCTAACCCGTTTTAAGCCAGCTTTGGTCATTTCTGACCCATTTTTGCACATCTCTAACCTTTTTTAAGCCGGTTTTGGCTATTTCTCACTCATCTCTGCTTACCTCTAACCCTTTTTAAACCGGTTTTGGCCATTTCTAATCCAATTTTTGAACATTTCTAACCCGTTTTAAATCATTTTTGGCCATTTCTATCCCATTTTTGCGTGTCTAGAACCCTTTTAATGCATTTTTGACTCATTCTAAACCATTTTTGCCCACTTTCCACCCGTTTTAAGCTAGTTTTTTTCTGTTTCTAACCCAGTTTTCCCCATTTCTTTACCCACTTGAATCCATTTTTGGCCATTTCTAGCCCATTTTTGCACATCTCTAACCTGCTTTAAAGCAGTTTTGGCCATTTCTAACCATTTCTGGCACATCTCTAACCTCTTTTAAGCCATTCTTTGCCATTTCTAACCCATTTCTGCTCATCTCTAGCCCTTTTAAAGCCACGTTTGGGTCTTTCTACACCATTTTTTCTGACTTTCAACCTGGTTTAAGCCATTTTTCTTTCCTTTTCTAACTCATTTTTTGCCCATTGCTCACACGATTTAAACCATTTTTGGGTTTATCTAAACCATTTTTACACACTTCTAACACATTTTAAGCCATTTTTCACTATTTCTATCCCATTTTAAGGCGTTTTTGGCCATTTGTAACCCATTTTTGCATACATCTAACCCTTTGAAAGCCGTTTTGGGCTCTTTCTAAAACACTCTCTTCCGCATTCAAGTAATTATAAGCATTTTTTTTTCTTTTCTGACCCATTTTTGGCCCAGTTCTCACACGTTTTATGCCATTTTCGGCTACATCTAACCCTTTTTTACCCACTACTAACCCATTTTAACCCTTTTTTGGCTATATCTAACCCATTTTAAGCTATTTTTGGCCATTTCTAACCCTTTTTTGCTCATCTCTAGCCCCTTTTAAGCCAATTTTGGCTTTTTCTAAACTGTTCTCGCGTACCTCTAACCCTTTTAAGCCGGTTTTGGCCATTTCTAATGCATTTTTTGTCCATTTTTGAGGCTTTTTAAATAAATTTTGGCCATTTCTATTCCATTTTTGCAAATCTCTAACCCTTTTAAAGCCATTTTTGGTTCTTTCTAAACCATTTCTCCCCACTTTCAACACGGTTTATGCTATTTTTTTTTCCGTTTCTAACCCAGTTTTCTGCATTTCTCACCATCTTTAATCCATTTTTTGCCACTTCTAACCATTTTTTTTTTTTTTTTTTTTACACATCTCTTACCTGCTTTAAAGCCTTTTTGGCCATTTCTAACCCATTTTTGGCCATTCTTAACCTGTTTTATGCCATTCTTGGCCATTTCTAACTCATTTTTGCACATCTCTAACCCCTTTTAAGCTACTTTTGGCCATTTCTTATCCATTTTTTATCCATTTCTAACCCATTTTTCTCCATTTCTAACACATTTTAAAGAGTTTTTGGCCATTTCTATCCCATTTTTGCACATCTCTAATCCTATTTAAGCCTTTTTGGGCTATATCTTCACCATTTTTTCCCTCATTCAAAACTTTTTATGCTTTTTTTCTGTTTCTAATGCAGTTTTTCCCATTTCTCTCCCGCTTTAATGCATTTTTGGCCATTTCTGACCAGTTTTTGCACATCTCTAACCTGCTTTAAAGCCTTTTTGGCCATTTCTATCCCAGTTTTTGCATATCTCTTACCCTTTTTAAGCCTTTTTTGGCTATACCTTAACCATTTTTGCCCTCCTTCAACTCTTATTAAGCTTTTTTTTTTTTTTTTTCTAACACAGTTTCTCCCAATTATTACCCGCTTTTATCCTTTTTTGGCCATTTCTAAACCACTTTTACACATCTCTAACCTGCTTTAAAGCATTTTTGGCCATTTCCAACCATTTTTGGCACATCTATAAGCCCTTTTAAGCCATTTTTTTGCCATTTCTAACCCATTTTTGCTCACTCCTAACGCATTTTAAGCCATTTTTCACCATTTCTGTCCCAATTTAAACCTTCTGGGCCATTTCTAGCACAGTTTTGCAAACTTCTAACCCATTTTAAGCAATTTTTGGCCATTCCTACCCCAGTTTTACCCCTATCTAACCACCTTTAAGCCGCTTTTGGCCATTTATAACCCAATTTTCCTCAGCTCTAACCCTTTTTAAGCCTTTTTTTGCTCTACCTGAACGATTTTTGCCAACTTTCCACTCGTTTGAAGGTTTTTTCTATTTCCTTTCTAACCAACTTTTCCCCATTTCTTACCTGCTTTAACCCATTTTTGCCATTTCTAACCATTGCACACACATCTCTAACCTGCTTTAAAGCCTTTTTGGCCATTTCTAACCCGCTTTTGGCCAACTTAGGCCATTTCTAACCCGTTTTCGCACATCTCTAACCCGCTTTAAAGCTTTTTTGCCCGTTTCTAACCCGTTTTAAGCCAGCTTTGGTCATTTCTGACCCATTTTTGCACATCTCTAACCTTTTTTAAGCCGGTTTTGGCTATTTCTCACTCATCTCTGCTTACCTCTAACCCTTTTTAAACCGGTTTTGGCCATTTCTAATCCAATTTTTGAACATTTCTAACCCGTTTTAAATCATTTTTGGCCATTTCTATCCCATTTTTGCGTGTCTAGAACCCTTTTAATGCATTTTTGACTCATTCTAAACCATTTTTGCCCACTTTCCACCCGTTTTAAGCTAGTTTTTTTCTGTTTCTAACCCAGTTTTCCCCATTTCTTTACCCACTTGAATCCATTTTTGGCCATTTCTAGCCCATTTTTGCACATCTCTAACCTGCTTTAAAGCAGTTTTGGCCATTTCTAACCATTTCTGGCACATCTCTAACCTCTTTTAAGCCATTCTTTGCCATTTCTAACCCATTTCTGCTCATCTCTAGCCCTTTTAAAGACACGTTTGGGTCTTTCTACACCATTTTCTCTGACTTTCAACCTGGTTTAAGCCGTTTTTCTTTCCTTTTCTAACTCATTTTTTGCCCATTGCTCACACGATTTAAACCATTTTTGGGTTTATCTAAACCATTTTTACACACTTCTAACACATTTTAAGCCATTTTTCACTATTTCTATCCCATTTTAAGGCGTTTTTGGCCATTTCTAACCCATTTTTGCATACATCTAACCCTTTTAAAGCCGTTTTGGGCTCTTTCTAAAACACTCTCTTCCGCATTCAAGTAATTATAAGCATTTTTTTTTCTTTTCTGACCCATTTTTGGCCCAGTTCTCACACGTTTTATGCCATTTTCGGCTACAACTAACCATTTTTAACCCACTACTAACCCATTTTAACCTTTTTTTGGCTATATCTAACCCATTTTATGCTATTTTTGGCCATTTCTAACCCTTTTTTGCTCATCTCTAGCCCCTTTTAAGCCTAATTTGGCTTTTTCTAAACCGTTCTCGCATACCTCTAACCCTTTTAAGCCGGTTTTGGCCATTTTTAATGCATTTTTTGTCCATTTTTGAGGCTTTTTAAATAAATTTTGGCCATTTCTATTCCATTTTTGCAAATCTCTAACCCTTTTAAAGCCATTTTTGGTTCTTTCTAAACCATTTCTCCCCACTTTCAACACGGTTTATGCTATTTTTTTTTTCCGTTTCTAACCCAGTTTTCTGCATTTCTCACCATCTTTAATCCATTTTTTTGCCACTTCTAACCATTTTTTTTTTTTTTACACATCTCTTACCTGCTTTAAAGCCTTTTTGGCCATTTCTAACCCATTTTTGGCCATTCTTAACCTGTTTTATGCCATTCTTGGCCATTTCTAACTCATTTTTGCACATCTCTAACCCCTTTTAAGCTACTTTTGGCCATTTCTTATCCATTTTTTATCCATTTCTAACCCATTTTTCTCCATTTCTAACACATTTTAAAGAGTTTTTGGCCATTTCTATCCCATTTTTGCACATCTCTAATCCTATTTAAGCCTTTTTGGGCTATATCTTCACCATTTTTTCCCTCATTCAAAACTTTTTATGCTTTTTTTCTGTTTCTAATGCAGTTTTTCCCATTTCTCTCCCGCTTTAATGCATTTTTGGCCATTTCTGACCAGTTTTTGCACATCTCTAACCTGCTTTAAAGCCTTTTTGGCCATTTCTATCCCAGTTTTTGCATATCTCTTACCCTTTTTAAGCCTTTTTTGGCTATACCTTAACCATTTTTGCCCTCCTTCAACTCTTATTAAGCTTTTTTTTTTTTTTTTTCTAACACAGTTTCTCCCAATTATTACCCGCTTTAATCCTTTTTTGGCCATTTCTAAACCACTTTTACACATCTCTAACCTGCTTTAAAGCATTTTTGGCCATTTCCAACCATTTTTGGCACATCTATAAGCCCTTTTAAGCCATTTTTTTGCCATTTCTAACCCATTTTTGCTCACTCCTAACGCATTTTAAGCCATTTTTCACCATTTCTGTCCCAATTTAAACCTTCTGGGCCATTTCTAGCACAGTTTTGCAAACTTCTAACCCATTTTAAGCAATTTTTGGCCATTCCTACCCCAGTTTTACCCCTATCTAACCACCTTTAAGCCGCTTTTGGCCATTTATAACCCAATTTTCCTCAGCTCTAACCCTTTTTAAGCCTTTTTTTGCTCTACCTGAACGATTTTTGCCAACTTTCCACTCGTTTGAAGGTTTTTTCTATTTCCTTTCTAACCAACTTTTCCCCATTTCTTACCTGCTTTAACCCATTTTTGCCATTTCTAACCATTGCACACACATCTCTAACCTGCTTTAAAGCCTTTTTGGCCATTTCTAACCCGCTTTTGGCCAACTTAGGCCATTTCTAACCCGTTTTCGCACATCTCTAACCCGCTTTAAAGCTTTTTTGGCCGTTTCTAACCCGTTTTAAGCCAGCTTTGGTCATTTCTGACCCATTTTTGCACATCTCTAACCTTTTTTAAGCCGGTTTTGGCTATTTCTCACTCATCTCTGCTTACCTCTAACCCTTTTTAAACCGGTTTTGGCCATTTCTAATCCAATTTTTGAACATTTCTAACCCGTTTTAAATCATTTTTGGCCATTTCTATCCCATTTTTGCGTGTCTAGAACCCTTTTAATGCATTTTTGACTCATTCTAAACCATTTTTGCCCACTTTCCACCCGTTTTAAGCTAGTTTTTTTCTGTTTCTAACCCAGTTTTCCCCATTTCTTTACCCACTTGAATCCATTTTTGGCCATTTCTAGCCCATTTTTGCACATCTCTAACCTGCTTTAAAGCAGTTTTGGCCATTTCTAACCATTTCTGGCACATCTCTAACCTCTTTTAAGCCATTCTTTGCCATTTCTAACCCATTTCTGCTCATCTCTAGCCCTTTTAAAGACACGTTTGGGTCTTTCTACACCATTTTTTCTGACTTTCAACCTGGTTTAAGCCATTTTTCTTTCCTTTTCTAACTCATTTTTTGCCCATTGCTCACACGATTTAAACCATTTTTGGATTTATCTAAACCATTTTTACACACTTCTAACACATTTTAAGCCATTTTTCACTATTTCTATCCCATTTTAAGGCGTTTTTGGCCATTTCTAACCCATTTTTGCATACATCTAACCCTTTTAAAGCCGTTTTGGGCTCTTTCTAAAACACTCTCTTCCGCATTCAAGTAATTATAAGCATTTTTTTTTCTTTTCTGACCCATTTTTGGCCCAGTTCTCACACGTTTTATGCCATTTTCGGCTACAACTAACCCTTTTTTACCCACTACTAACCCATTTTAACCCTTTTTTGGCTATATCTAACCCATTTTATGCTATTTTTGGCCATTTCTAACCCTTTTTTGCTCATCTCTAGCCCCTTTTAAGCCTAATTTGGCTTTTTCTAAACCGTTCTCGCATACCTCTAACCCTTTTAAGCCGGTTTTGGCCATTTCTAATGCATTTTTTGTCCATTTTTGAGGCTTTTTAAATAAATTTTGGCCATTTCTATTCCATTTCTGCAAATCTCTAACCCTTTTAAAGCCATTTTTGGTTCTTTCTAAACCATTTCTCCCCACTTTCAACACGGTTTATGCTATTTTTTTTTTCCGTTTCTAACCCAGTTTTCTGCATTTCTCACCATCTTTAATCCATTTTTTTGCCACTTCTAACCATTTTTTTTTTTTTTTTACACATCTCTTACCTGCTTTAAAGCCTTTTTGGCCATTTCTAACCCTTTTTTGGCCATTCTTAACCTGTTTTATGCCATTCTTGGCCATTTCTAACTCATTTTTGCACATCTCTAACCCCTTTTAAGCTACTTTTGGCCATTTCTTATCCATTTTTTATCCATTTCTAACCCATTTTTCTCCATTTCTAACACATTTTAAACAGTTTTTGGCCATTTCTATCCCATTTTTGCACATCTCTAATCCTATTTAAGCCTTTTTGGGCTATATCTTCACCATTTTTTCCCTCATTCAAAACTTTTTATGCTTTTTTTCTGTTTCTAATGCAGTTTTTCCCATTTCTCTCCCGCTTTAATGCATTTTTGGCCATTTCTGACCAGTTTTTGCACATCTCTAACCTGCTTTAAAGCCTTTTTGGCCATTTCTATCCCAGTTTTTGCATATCTCTTACCCTTTTTAAGCCTTTTTTGGCTATACCTTAACCATTTTTGCCCTCCTTCAACTCTTATTAAGCTTTTTTTTTTTTTTTTTCTAACACAGTTTCTCCCAATTATTACCCGCTTTAATCCTTTTTTGGCCATTTCTAAACCACTTTTACACATCTCTAACCTGCTTTAAAGCATTTTTGGCCATTTCCAACCATTTTTGGCACATCTATAAGCCCTTTTAAGCCATTTTTTTGCCATTTCTAACCCATTTTTGCTCACTCCTAACGCATTTTAAGCCATTTTTCACCATTTCTGTCCCAATTTAAACCTTCTGGGCCATTTCTAGCACAGTTTTGCAAACTTCTAACCCATTTTAAGCAATTTTTGGCCATTCCTACCCCAGTTTTACCCCTATCTAACCACCTTTAAGCCGCTTTTGGCCATTTATAACCCAATTTTCCTCAGCTCTAACCCTTTTTAAGCCTTTTTTTGCTCTACCTGAACGATTTTTGCCAACTTTCCACTCGTTTGAAGGTTTTTTCTATTTCCTTTCTAACCAACTTTTCCCCATTTCTTACCTGCTTTAACCCATTTTTGCCATTTCTAACCATTGCACACACATCTCTAACCTGCTTTAAAGCCTTTTTGGCCATTTCTAACCCGCTTTTGGCCAACTTAGGCCATTTCTAACCCGTTTTCGCACATCTCTAACCCGCTTTAAAGCTTTTTTGCCCGTTTCTAACCCGTTTTAAGCCAGCTTTGGTCATTTCTGACCCATTTTTGCACATCTCTAACCTTTTTTAAGCCGGTTTTGGCTATTTCTCACTCATCTCTGCTTACCTCTAACCCTTTTTAAACCGGTTTTGGCCATTTCTAATCCAATTTTTGAACATTTCTAACCCGTTTTAAATCATTTTTGGCCATTTCTATCCCATTTTTGCGTGTCTAGAACCCTTTTAATGCATTTTTGACTCATTCTAAACCATTTTTGCCCACTTTCCACCCGTTTTAAGCTAGTTTTTTTCTGTTTCTAACCCAGTTTTCCCCATTTCTTTACCCACTTGAATCCATTTTTGGCCATTTCTAGCCCATTTTTGCACATCTCTAACCTGCTTTAAAGCAGTTTTGGCCATTTCTAACCATTTCTGGCACATCTCTAACCTCTTTTAAGCCATTCTTTGCCATTTCTAACCCATTTCTGCTCATCTCTAGCCCTTTTAAAGACACGTTTGGGTCTTTCTACACCATTTTTTCTGACTTTCAACCTGGTTTAAGCCATTTTTCTTTCCTTTTCTAACTCATTTTTTGCCCATTGCTCACACGATTTAAACCATTTTTGGGTTTATCTAAACCATTTTTACACACTTCTAACACATTTTAAGCCATTTTTCACTATTTCTATCCCATTTTAAGGCGTTTTTGGCCATTTGTAACCCATTTTTGCATACATCTAACCCTTTTAAAGCCGTTTTGGGCTCTTTCTAAAACACTCTCTTCCGCATTCAAGTAATTATAAGCATTTTTTTTTCTTTTCTGACCCATTTTTGGCCCAGTTCTCACACGTTTTATGCCATTTTCGGCTACAACTAACCCTTTTTAACCCACTACTAACCCATTTTAACCTTTTTTTGGCTATATCTAACCCATTTTATGCTATTTTTGGCCATTTCTAACCCTTTTTTGCTCATCTCTAGCCCCTTTTAAGCCTAATTTGGCTTTTTCTAAACCGTTCTCGCATACCTCTAACCCTTTTAAGCCGGTTTTGGCCATTTTTAATGCATTTTTTGTCCATTTTTGAGGCTTTTTAAATAAATTTTGGCCATTTCTATTCCATTTTTGCAAATCTCTAACCCTTTTAAAGCCATTTTTGGTTCTTTCTAAACCATTTCTCCCCACTTTCAACACGGTTTATGCTATTTTTTTTTTCCGTTTCTAACCCAGTTTTCTGCATTTCTCACCATCTTTAATCCATTTTTTTGCCACTTCTAACCATTTTTTTTTTTTTTACACATCTCTTACCTGCTTTAAAGCCTTTTTGGCCATTTCTAACCCATTTTTGGCCATTCTTAACCTGTTTTATGCCATTCTTGGCCATTTCTAACTCATTTTTGCACATCTCTAACCCCTTTTAAGCTACTTTTGGCCATTTCTTATCCATTTTTTATCCATTTCTAACCCATTTTTCTCCATTTCTAACACATTTTAAAGAGTTTTTGGCCATTTCTATCCCATTTTTGCACATCTCTAATCCTATTTAAGCCTTTTTGGGCTATATCTTCACCATTTTTTCCCTCATTCAAAACTTTTTATGCTTTTTTTCTGTTTCTAATGCAGTTTTTCCCATTTCTCTCCCGCTTTAATGCATTTTTGGCCATTTCTGACCAGTTTTTGCACATCTCTAACCTGCTTTAAAGCCTTTTTGGCCATTTCTATCCCAGTTTTTGCATATCTCTTACCCTTTTTAAGCCTTTTTTGGCTATACCTTAACCATTTTTGCCCTCCTTCAACTCTTATTAAGCTTTTTTTTTTTTTTTTTCTAACACAGTTTCTCCCAATTATTACCCGCTTTAATCCTTTTTTGGCCATTTCTAAACCACTTTTACACATCTCTAACCTGCTTTAAAGCATTTTTGGCCATTTCCAACCATTTTTGGCACATCTATAAGCCCTTTTAAGCCATTTTTTTGCCATTTCTAACCCATTTTTGCTCACTCCTAACGCATTTTAAGCCATTTTTCACCATTTCTGTCCCAATTTAAACCTTCTGGGCCATTTCTAGCACAGTTTTGCAAACTTCTAACCCATTTTAAGCAATTTTTGGCCATTCCTACCCCAGTTTTACCCCTATCTAACCACCTTTAAGCCGCTTTTGGCCATTTATAACCCAATTTTCCTCAGCTCTAACCCTTTTTAAGCCTTTTTTTGCTCTACCTGAACGATTTTTGCCAACTTTCCACTCGTTTGAAGGTTTTTTCTATTTCCTTTCTAACCAACTTTTCCCCATTTCTTACCTGCTTTAACCCATTTTTGCCATTTCTAACCATTGCACACACATCTCTAACCTGCTTTAAAGCCTTTTTGGCCATTTCTAACCCGCTTTTGGCCAACTTAGGCCATTTCTAACCCGTTTTCGCACATCTCTAACCCGCTTTAAAGCTTTTTTGGCCGTTTCTAACCCGTTTTAAGCCAGCTTTGGTCATTTCTGACCCATTTTTGCACATCTCTAACCTTTTTTAAGCCGGTTTTGGCTATTTCTCACTCATCTCTGCTTACCTCTAACCCTTTTTAAACCGGTTTTGGCCATTTCTAATCCAATTTTTGAACATTTCTAACCCGTTTTAAATCATTTTTGGCCATTTCTATCCCATTTTTGCGTGTCTAGAACCCTTTTAATGCATTTTTGACTCATTCTAAACCATTTTTGCCCACTTTCCACCCGTTTTAAGCTAGTTTTTTTCTGTTTCTAACCCAGTTTTCCCCATTTCTTTACCCACTTGAATCCATTTTTGGCCATTTCTAGCCCATTTTTGCACATCTCTAACCTGCTTTAAAGCAGTTTTGGCCATTTCTAACCATTTCTGGCACATCTCTAACCTCTTTTAAGCCATTCTTTGCCATTTCTAACCCATTTCTGCTCATCTCTAGCCCTTTTAAAGACACGTTTGGGTCTTTCTACACCATTTTTTCTGACTTTCAACCTGGTTTAAGCCATTTTTCTTTCCTTTTCTAACTCATTTTTTGCCCATTGCTCACACGATTTAAACCATTTTTGGATTTATCTAAACCATTTTTACACACTTCTAACACATTTTAAGCCATTTTTCACTATTTCTATCCCATTTTAAGGCGTTTTTGGCCATTTCTAACCCATTTTTGCATACATCTAACCCTTTTAAAGCCGTTTTGGGCTCTTTCTAAAACACTCTCTTCCGCATTCAAGTAATTATAAGCATTTTTTTTTCTTTTCTGACCCATTTTTGGCCCAGTTCTCACACGTTTTATGCCATTTTCGGCTACAACTAACCCTTTTTTACCCACTACTAACCCATTTTAACCCTTTTTTGGCTATATCTAACCCATTTTATGCTATTTTTGGCCATTTCTAACCCTTTTTTGCTCATCTCTAGCCCCTTTTAAGCCTAATTTGGCTTTTTCTAAACCGTTCTCGCATACCTCTAACCCTTTTAAGCCGGTTTTGGCCATTTCTAATGCATTTTTTGTCCATTTTTGAGGCTTTTTAAATAAATTTTGGCCATTTCTATTCCATTTCTGCAAATCTCTAACCCTTTTAAAGCCATTTTTGGTTCTTTCTAAACCATTTCTCCCCACTTTCAACACGGTTTATGCTATTTTTTTTTTCCGTTTCTAACCCAGTTTTCTGCATTTCTCACCATCTTTAATCCATTTTTTTGCCACTTCTAACCATTTTTTTTTTTTTTTTACACATCTCTTACCTGCTTTAAAGCCTTTTTGGCCATTTCTAACCCATTTTTGGCCATTCTTAACCTGTTTTATGCCATTCTTGGCCATTTCTAACTCATTTTTGCACATCTCTAACCCCTTTTAAGCTACTTTTGGCCATTTCTTATCCATTTTTTATCCATTTCTAACCCATTTTTCTCCATTTCTAACACATTTTAAACAGTTTTTGGCCATTTCTATCCCATTTTTGCACATCTCTAATCCTATTTAAGCCTTTTTGGGCTATATCTTCACCATTTTTTCCCTCATTCAAAACTTTTTATGCTTTTTTTCTGTTTCTAATGCAGTTTTTCCCATTTCTCTCCCGCTTTAATGCATTTTTGGCCATTTCTGACCAGTTTTTGCACATCTCTAACCTGCTTTAAAGCCTTTTTGGCCATTTCTATCCCAGTTTTTGCATATCTCTTACCCTTTTTAAGCCTTTTTTGGCTATACCTTAACCATTTTTGCCCTCCTTCAACTCTTATTAAGCTTTTTTTTTTTTTTTTTCTAACACAGTTTCTCCCAATTATTACCCGCTTTAATCCTTTTTTGGCCATTTCTAAACCACTTTTACACATCTCTAACCTGCTTTAAAGCATTTTTGGCCATTTCCAACCATTTTTGGCACATCTATAAGCCCTTTTAAGCCATTTTTTTGCCATTTCTAACCCATTTTTGCTCACTCCTAACGCATTTTAAGCCATTTTTCACCATTTCTGTCCCAATTTAAACCTTCTGGGCCATTTCTAGCACAGTTTTGCAAACTTCTAACCCATTTTAAGCAATTTTTGGCCATTCCTACCCCAGTTTTACCCCTATCTAACCACCTTTAAGCCGCTTTTGGCCATTTATAACCCAATTTTCCTCAGCTCTAACCCTTTTTAAGCCTTTTTTTGCTCTACCTGAACGATTTTTGCCAACTTTCCACTCGTTTGAAGGTTTTTTCTATTTCCTTTCTAACCAACTTTTCCCCATTTCTTACCTGCTTTAACCCATTTTTGCCATTTCTAACCATTGCACACACATCTCTAACCTGCTTTAAAGCCTTTTTGGCCATTTCTAACCCGCTTTTGGCCAACTTAGGCCATTTCTAACCCGTTTTCGCACATCTCTAACCCGCTTTAAAGCTTTTTTGGCCGTTTCTAACCCGTTTTAAGCCAGCTTTGGTCATTTCTGACCCATTTTTGCACATCTCTAACCTTTTTTAAGCCGGTTTTGGCTATTTCTCACTCATCTCTGCTTACCTCTAACCCTTTTTAAACCGGTTTTGGCCATTTCTAATCCAATTTTTGAACATTTCTAACCCGTTTTAAATCATTTTTGGCCATTTCTATCCCATTTCTGCGTGTCTAGAACCCTTTTAATGCATTTTTGACCTCATTCTAAACCATTTTTGCCCACTTTCACCCGTTTTAAGCTAGTTTTTTTCTGTTTCTAACCCAGTTTTCCCCATTTCTTTACCCACTTGAATCCATTTTGGCCATTTCTAGCCCATTTTTGCACATCTCTAACCTGCTTTAAAGCAGTTTTGGCCATTTCTAACCATTTCTGGCACATCTCTAACCTCTTTTAAGCCATTCTTTGCCATTTCTAACCCATTTCTGCTCATCTCTAGCCCTTTTAAAGACACGTTTGGGTCTTTCTACACCATTTTCTCTGACTTTCAACCTGGTTTAAGCCATTTTTTCTTTCCTTTTCTAACTCATTTTTTGCCCATTGCTCACACGATTTAAACCATTTTTGGTTTATCTAAACCATTTTTACACACTTCTAACACATTTTAAGCCATTTTTCACTATTTCTATCCCATTTTAAGGCGTTTTTGGCCATTTGTAACCCATTTTTGCATACATCTAACCCTTTTAAAGCCGTTTTTGGCTCTTTCTAAAACACTCTCTTCCGCATTCAAGTAATTATAAGCATTTTTTTTTCTTTTCTGACCCATTTTTGGCCCAGTTCTCACACGTTTTATGCCATTTTCGGCTACATCTAACCCTTTTTTACCCACTACTAACCCATTTTAACCCTTTTTTGGCTATATCTAACCCATTTTAAGCTATTTTTGGCCATTTCTAACCCTTTTTTGCTCATCTCTAGCCCTTTTTAAGCCTAATTTGGCTTTTTCTAAACCGTTCTCGCATACCTCTAACCCTTTAAGCCGGTTTTGGCCATTTCTAATGCATTTTTGTCCATTTTTGAGGCTTTTAAAATAAATTTTGGCCATTTCTATGCCATTTTTGCAAATCTCTAACCCTTTTTAAAGCCATTTTTGGTTCTTTCTAAGCCATTTCTCCCCACTTTCAACACGGTTTATGCTATTTTTTTTTCCGTTTCTAACCCAGTTTTCTGCATTTCTCACCATCTTTAATCCATTTTTTTGCCACTTCTAACCATTTTTTTTTTTTTTTTTTTACACATCTCTTACCTGCTTTAAAGCCTTTTTGGCCATTTCTAACCCATTTTTGGCCATTCTTAACCTGTTTTATGCCATTCTTGGCCATTTCTAACTCATTTTTGCACATCTCTAACCCCTTTTAAGCTACTTTTGGCCATTTCTTATCCATTTTTTGTCCATTTCTAACCCATTTTTCTCCATTTCTAACACATTTTAAAGAGTTTTTGGCAATTTCTATCCCATTTTTGCACATCTCTAATCCTTTTTAAGCCTTTTTGGGCTATATCTTCACCATTTTTTCCCTCATTCAAAACTTTTTATGCTTTTTTTCTGTTTCTAACGCAGTTTTTCCCATTTCTCTCCCGCTTTAATCCATTTTTGGCCATTTCTGACCAGTTTTTTGCACATCTCTAACCTGCTTTAAAGCCTTTTTGGCCATTTCTATCCCAGTTTTTGCATATCTCTAACCCTTTTTAAGCCTTTTTTGGCTATACCTTTAACCATTTTTGCCCTCCTTCAACTCTTGTTAAGCTTTTTTTTTTTTCTGTTTCTAACACAGTTTCTCCCAATTATTACCCGCTTTAATCCATTTTAGGCCATTTCTAACCCACTTTTACACATCTCTAACCTGCTTTAAAGCATTTTTGGCCATTTCCAACCATTTTTGGCACATCTATAAGCCCTTTTAAGCCATTTTTTTGCCATTTCTAACCCATTTTTGCACATCTCTAACCCTTTTAAAGCCATTTTTGCCTCTTTCTACACGATGTTTTCTCGCTCTCAACCCGTTTTAAGCCATTTTTAGTTCTTTTCTAACTCATTTTTTGCCTGTTTCTCACACGATTTAAACCGTTTTTCGGCTATATCTAACCATTTTTGCTCACTCCTAACTCATTTTAAGCCATTTTTCACCATTTCTGTCCCAATTTAAACCTTTTGGGCCATTTCTAGCACAGTTTTGCAAACTTCTAACCCATTTTAAGCAATTTTTGGCCATTCCTACCCCAGTTTTACCCCTATCTAACCACCTTTAAGCCGCTTTTGGCCATTTATAACCCATTTTTCCTCAGCTCTAACCCTTTTTTAAGCCTTTTTTGCTCTACCTGAACGATTTTTGCCAACTTTCCACTCGTTTGAAGGTTTTTTCTCTTCCCTTTCTAACCAACTTTTCCCCATTTCTTACCTGCTTTAACCCATTTTTGCCATTTCTAACCATTGCACACACATCTCTAACCTGCTTTAAAGCCTTTTTGGCCATTTCTAACCCGCTTTTGGCCAACTTAGGCCATTTCTAACCCGTTTTCGCACATCTCTAACCCGCTTTTAAAGCTTTTTTGGCCGTTTCTAACCCATTTTAAGCCAGCTTTGGTCATTTCTGACCCATTTTTGCACATCTCTAACCTTTTTTTAAGCCGGTTTTGGCTATTTCTCACTCATCTCTGCTTACCTCTAACCCTTTTTAAACCGGTTTTGGCCATTTCTAATCCAATTTTTGAACATTTCTAACCCGTTTTAAATCATTTTTGGCCATTTCTATCCCATTTTTGCGTGTCTAGAACCCTTTTAATGCATTTTTGACTCATTCTAAACCATTTTTGCCCACTTTCCACCCGTTTTAAGCTAGTTTTTTTTCTGTTTCTAACCCAGTTTTCCCCATTTCTTTACCCACTTGAATCCATTTTTGGGCCATTTCTAGCCCATTTTTGCACATCTCTAACCTGCTTTAAAGCAGTTTTGGCCATTTCTAACCATTTCTGGCACATCTCTAACCTCTTTTAAGCCATTCTTTGCCATTTCTAACCCATTTCTGCTCATCTCTAGCCCTTTTAAAGACACGTTTGGGTCTTTCTACACCATTTTTTCTGACTTTCAACCTGGTTTAAGCCATTTTTCTTTTCCTTTTCTAACTCATTTTTTGCCCATTGCTCACACGATTTAAACCATTTTTGGATTTCTCTAAACCATTTTTTACACACTTCTAACACATTTTAAGCCATTTTTCACTATTTCTATCCCATTTTAAGGCGTTTTTGGCCATTTCTAACCCATTTTTGCATACATCTAACCCTTTTAAAGCCGTTTTGGGCTCTTTCTAAAACACTCTCTTCCGCATTCAAGTAATTATAAGCATTTTTTTTTTCTTTTCTGACCCATTTTTGGCCCAGTTCTCACACGTTTTATGCCATTTTCGGCTACAACTAAACCCTTTTTTACCCACTACTAACCCATTTTAACCCTTTTTTGGCTATATCTAACCCATTTTATGCTATTTTTGGCCATTTCTAACCCTTTTTTGCTCATCTCTAGCCCCTTTTAAGCCTAATTTGGCTTTTTCTAAACCGTTCTCGCATACCTCTAACCCTTTTAAGCCGGTTTTGGCCATTTCTAATGCATTTTTTGTCCATTTTTGAGGCTTTTTAAATAAAATTTTGGCCATTTCTATTCCATTTCTGCAAATCTCTAACACTTTTAAAGCCATTTTTGGTTCTTTCTAAACCATTTCTCCCCACTTTCAACACGGTTTATGCTATTTTTTTTTTCCGTTTCTAACCCAGTTTTCTGCATTTCTCACCATCTTTAATCCATTTTTTTTGCCACTTCTAACCATTTTTTTTTTTTTTTTTACACATCTCTTACCTGCTTTAAAGCCCTTTTTTGGCCATTTCTAACCCATTTTTGGCCATTCTTAACCTGTTTTATGCCATTCTTGGCCATTTCTAACTCATTTTTGCACATCTCTAACCCCTTTTAAGCTACTTTTGGCCATTTCTTATCCATTTTTTATCCATTTCTAACCCATTTTTCTCCATTTCTAACACATTTTAAACAGTTTTTGGCCATTTCTATCCCATTTTTGCACATCTCTAATCCTATTTAAGCCTTTTTGGGCTATATCTTCACCATTTTTTCCCTCATTCAAAACTTTTTATGCTTTTTTTCTGTTTCTAATGCAGTTTTTCCCATTTCTCTCCCGCTTTAATCCATTTTTGGCCATTTCTGACCAGTTTTTGCACATCTCTAACCTGCTTTAAAAGCCTTTTTGGCCATTTCTATCCCAGTTTTTGCATATCTCTTACCCTTTTTAAGCCTTTTTTGGCTATACCTTAACCATTTTTGCCCTCCTTCAACTCTTATTAAGCTTTTTTTTTTTTTTTTTCTAACACAGTTTCTCCCAATTATTACCCGCTTTAATCCTTTTTTGGCCATTTCTAAACCACTTTTACACATCTCTAACCTGCTTTAAAGCATTTTTGGCCATTTCCAACCATTTTTGGCACATCTATAAGCCCTTTTAAGCCATTTTTTTGCCATTTCTAACCCATTTTTGCTCACTCCTAACGCATTTTAAGCCATTTTTCACCATTTCTGTCCCAATTTAAACCTTCTGGGCCATTTCTAGCACAGTTTTTGCAAACTTCTAACCCATTTTAAGCAATTTTTGGCCATTCCTACCCCAGTTTTACCCCTATCTAACCACCTTTAAGCCGCTTTTGGCCATTTATAACCCAATTTTCCTCAGCTCTAACCCTTTTTAAGCCTTTTTTTTGCTCTACCTGAACGATTTTTGCCAACTTTCCACTCGTTTGAAGGTTTTTTCTATTTCCTTTCTAACCAACTTTTCCCCATTTCTTACCTGCTTTAACCCATTTTTGCCATTTCTAACCATTGCACACACATCTCTAACCTGCTTTAAAGCCTTTTTGGCCATTTCTAACCCGCTTTTGGCCAACTTAGGCCATTTCTAACCCGTTTTCGCACATCTCTAACCCGCTTTAAAGCTTTTTTGGCCGTTTCTAACCCGTTTTTAAGCCAGCTTTGGTCATTTCTGACCCATTTTTGCACATCTCTAACCTTTTTTAAGCCGGTTTTGGCTATTTCTCACTCATCTCTGCTTACCTCTAACCCTTTTTAAACCGGTTTTGGCCATTTCTAATCCAATTTTTGAACATTTCTAACCCGTTTTAAATCATTTTTGGCCATTTCTATCCATTTCTGCGTGTCTAGAAACCCTTTTAATGCATTTTTGACTCATTCTAAACCATTTTTGCCCACTTTCCACCCGTTTTAAGCTAGTTTTTTTCTGTTTCTAACCCAGTTTTCCCCATTTCTTTACCCACTTGAATCCATTTTTGGCCATTTCTAGCCCATTTTTGCACATCTCTAACCTGCTTTAAAGCAGTTTTGGCCATTTCTAACCATTTCTGGCACATCT
Organism: Lathamus discolor; assembly: GCF_037157495.1. Lineage (NCBI taxonomy): Eukaryota > Metazoa > Chordata > Aves > Psittaciformes > Psittacidae > Lathamus > Lathamus discolor. Next base: position 4,981 of record NW_027069103.1, on the reverse strand, counting down.
CTAACCTCTTTTTAAGCCATTCTTTGCCATTTCTAACCCATTTCTGCTCATCTCTAGCCCCTTTTAAAGACACGTTTGGGTCTTTCTACACCATTTTCTCTGACTTTCAACCTGGTTTAAGCCATTTTTCTTTCCTTTTCTAACTCATTTTTTGCCCATTGCTCACACGATTTAAACCATTTTTGGGTTTATTCTAAACCATTTTTACACACTTCTAACACATTTTAAGCCATTTTTCACTATTTCTATCCCATTTTAAGGCGTTTTTGGCCATTTGTAACCCATTTTTGCATACATCTAACCCTTTTAAAGCCGTTTTTGGCTCTTTCTAAAACACTCTCTTCCGCATTCAAGTAATTATAAGCATTTTTTTTTCTTTTCTGACCCATTTTTGGCCCAGTTCTCACACGTTTTATGCCATTTTCGGCTACATCTAACCCTTTTTTACCCACTACTAACCCATTTTAACCCTTTTTTGGCTAAATCTAACCCATTTTAAGCTATTTTTGGCCATTTCTAACCCTTTTTTTGCTCATCTCTAGCCCCTTTTAAGCCTAATTTGGCTTTTTCTAAACCGTTCTCGGCATACCTCTAACCCTTGTAAGCCGGTTTTGGCCATTTCTAATGCATTTTTGTCCATTTTTGAGGCTTTTAAAATAAATTTTGGCCATTTCTATTCCATTTTTGCAAATCTCTAACCCTTTTAAAGCCATTTTTGGTTCTTTCTAAACCATTTCTCCCCACTTTCAACACGGTTTATGCTATTTTTTTTTCCGTTTCTAACCCAGTTTTCTGCATTTCTCACCATCTTTAATCCATTTTTTTGCCACTTCTAACCATTTTTTTTTTTTTTTTTTTACACATCTCTTACCTGCTTTAAAGCCTTTTTGGCCATTTCTAACCCATTTTTGGCCATTCTTAACCTGTTTTATGCCATTCTTGGCCATTTCTAACTCATTTTTGCACATCTCTAACCCCTTTTAAGCTACTTTTGGGCCATTTCTTATCCATTTTTTGTCCATTTCTAACCCATTTTTCTCCATTTCTAACACATTTTAAAGAGTTTTTGGCAATTTCTATCCCATTTTTGCACATCTCTAATCCTTTTTAAGCCTTTTTGGGCTATATCTTCACCATTTTTTCCCTCATTCCAAAACTTTTTATGCTTTTTTTCTGTTTCTAACGCAGTTTTTCCCATTTCTCTCCCGCTTTAATCCATTTTTGGCCATTTCTGACCAGTTTTTTGCACATCTCTAACCTGCTTTAAAGCCTTTTTGGCCATTTCTATCCCAGTTTTTGCATATCTCTAACCCTTTTTAAGCCTTTTTTGGCTATACCTTAACCATTTTTGCCCTCCTTCAACTCTTGTTAAGCTTTTTTTTTTTTTCTGTTTCTAACACAGTTTCTCCCAATTATTACCCGCTTTAATCCATTTTAGGCCATTTCTAACCCACTTTTACACATCTCTAACCTGCTTTAAAGCATTTTTGGCCATTTCCAACCATTTTTGGCACATCTATAAGCCCTTTTAAGCCATTTTTTTGCCATTTCTAACCCATTTTTGCACATCTCTAACCCTTTTAAAGCCATTTTTGCCTCTTTCTACACGATGTTTTCTCGCTCTCAACCCGTTTTAAGCCATTTTTAGTTCTTTTCTAACTCATTTTTTGCCTGTTTCTCACACGATTTAAACCGTTTTCGGCTATATCTAACCCATTTTTGCTCACTCCTAACTCATTTTAAGCCATTTTTCACCATTTCTGTCCCAATTTAAACCTTTTGGGCCATTTCTAGCACAGTTTTGCAAACTTCTAACCCATTTTAAGCAATTTTTGGCCATTCCTACCCCAGTTTTACCCCTATCTAACCACCTTTAAGCCGCTTTTGGCCATTTATAACCCATTTTTCCTCAGCTCTAACCCTTTTTAAGCCTTTTTTGCTCTACCTGAACGATTTTTGCCAACTTTCCACTCGTTTGAAGTTTTTTTCTCTTCCCTTTCTAACCAACTTTTCCCCATTTCTTACCTGCTTTAACCCATTTTTGCCATTTCTAACCATTGCACACACATCTCTAACCTGCTTTAAAGCCTTTTTGGCCATTTCTAACCCGCTTTTGGCCAACTTAGGCCATTTCTAACCCGTTTTCGCACATCTCTAACCCGCTTTAAAGCTTTTTTGGCCGTTTCTAACCCATTTTAAGCCAGCTTTGGTCATTTCTGACCCATTTTTGCACATCTCTAACCTTTTTAAGCCGGTTTTGGCTATTTCTCACTCATCTCTGCTTACCTCTAACCCTTTTTAAACCGGTTTTGGCCATTTCTAATCCAATTTTTGAACAGTTCTAACCGTTTTAAATCATTTTGCCATTTCTATCCCATTTCTGCGTGTCTAGAACCCTTTTAATGCATTTTTGACTCATTCTAAACCATTTTTGCCCACTTTCCACCCGTTTTAAGCTAGTTTTTTTCTGTTTCTAACCCAGTTTTCCCCATTTCTTTACCCACTTGAATCCATTTTTGGCCATTTCTAGCCCATTTTTGCACATCTCTAACCTGCTTTAAAGCAGTTTTGGCCATTTCTAACCATTTCTGGCACATCTCTAACCTCTTTTAAGCCATTCTTTGCCATTTCTAACCCATTTCTGCTCATCTCTAGCCCTTTTAAAGACACGTTTGGGTCTTTCTACACCATTTTTTCTGACTTTCAACCTGGTTTAAGCCATTTTTCTTTCCTTTTCTAACTCATTTTTTGCCCATTGCTCACACGATTTAAACCATTTTTTGGATTTCTCTAAACCATTTTTACACACTTCTAACACATTTTAAGCCATTTTTTCACTATTTTCTATCCCATTTTTAAGGCGTTTTTGGCCATTTCTAACCCATTTTTGCATACATCTAACCCTTTTAAAGCCGTTTTGGGCTCTTTCTAAAACACTCTCTTCCGCATTCAAGTAATTATAAGCATTTTTTTTCTTTTCTGACCCATTTTTGGCCCAGTTCTCACACGTTTTATGCCATTTTCGGCTACAACTAACCCTTTTTTACCCACTACTAACCATTTTAACCCTTTTTTGGCTATATCTAACCCATTTTATGCTATTTTTGGCCATTTCTAACCCTTTTTTGCTCATCTCTAGCCCCTTTTAAGCCTAATTTGGCTTTTTCTAAACCGTTCTCGCATACCTCTAACCCTTTTAAGCCGGTTTTGGCCATTTCTAATGCATTTTTTGTCCATTTTTGAGGCTTTTTAAATAAATTTTGGCCATTTCTATTCCATTTCTGCAAATCTCTAACACTTTAAAGCCATTTTTGGTTCTTTCTAAACCATTTCTCCCCACTTTCAACACGGTTTTATGCTATTTTTTTTTTTCGTTTCTAACCCAGTTTTCTGCATTTCTCACCATCTTTAATCCATTTTTTTGCCACTTCTAACCATTTTTTTTTTTTTTTTTTTTACACATCTGCTTACCTGCTTTAAAGCCTTTTTGGCCATTTCTTAACCCATTTTTGGCCATTCTTAACCTGTTTTATGCCATTCTTGGCCATTTCTAACTCATTTTTGCACATCTCTAACCCCTTTAAGCTACTTTTGGCCATTTCTTATCCATTTTTTATCCATTTCTAACCCATTTTTCTCCATTTCTAACACATTTTAAAGAGTTTTTGGCCATTTCTATCCCATTTTTGCACATCTCTAATCCTATTTAATGCCTTTTTGGGCTATATCTTCACCATTTTTTCCCTCATTCAAAACTTTTTATGCTTTTTTTCTGTTTCTAATGCAGTTTTTCCCATTTCTCTCCCGCTTTAATGCATTTTTGGCCATTTCTGACCAGTTTTTGCACATCTCTAACCTGCTTTAAAGCCTTTTTGGCCATTTCTATCCCAGTTTTTGCATATCTCTTACCCTTTTTAAGCCTTTTTTGGCTATACCTTAACCATTTTTGCCCTCCTTCAACTCTTATTAAGCTTTTTTTTTTTTTTTTTCTAACACAGTTTCTCCCAATTATTACCCGCTTTTATCCTTTTTTTGGCCATTTCTAAACCACTTTTACACATCTCTAACCTGCTTTAAAGCATTTTTGGCCATTTCCAACCATTTTTGGCACATCTATAAGCCCTTTTAAGCCATTTTTTTGCCATTTCTAACCCATTTTTGCTCACTCCCTAACGCATTTTAAGCCATTTTTCACCATTTCTGTCCCAATTTAAACCTTCTGGGCCATTTCTAGCACAGTTTGCAAACTTCTAACCCATTTTAAGCAATTTTTGGCCATTCCTACCCCAGTTTTACCCCTATCTAACCACCTTTAAGCCGCTTTTGGCCATTTATAACCCAATTTTCCTCAGCTCTAACCCTTTTTAAGCCTTTTTTTTGCTCTACCTGAACGATTTTTGCCAACTTTCCACTCGGTTTGAAGGTTTTTTCTATTTCCTTTCTAACCAACTTTTCCCATTTCTTACCTGCTTTAACCCATTTTTGCCATTTCTAACCATTGCACACACATCTCTAACCTGCTTTAAAGCCTTTTTGGCCATTTCTAACCGCTTTTGGCCAACTTAGGCCATTTCTAACCCGTTTTCGCACATCTCTAACCCGCTTTAAAGCTTTTTTGGCCGTTTCTAACCCGTTTTAAGCCAGCTTTGGTCATTTCTGACCCATTTTTGCACATCTCTAACCTTTTTTAAGCCGGTTTTGGCTATTTCTCACTCATCTCTGCTTACCTCTAACCCTTTTTAAACCGGTTTTGGCCATTTCTAATCCAATTTTTGAACATTTCTAACCCGTTTTAAATCATTTTTGGCCATTTCTATCCCATTTTTGCGTGTCTAGAACCCTTTTAATGCATTTTTGACTCATTCTAAACCATTTTTGCCCACTTTCCACCCGTTTTAAGCTAGTTTTTTTCTGTTTCTAACCCAGTTTTCCCCATTTCTTTACCCACTTGAATCCATTTTTGGCCATTTCTAGCCCATTA